>NC_091197.1:18060901-18108401 GCF_040958095.1 Procambarus clarkii | reverse complement strand
TTAGTCAGTCTGGTGTTGACAAAGGCTTTAACAAAGCCGAAACGTTCACCTCATTTCATATTTCTCTGTGGATTTTCCGCATAAATATATATATATATATATATATATATATAAATATATATATATATATATTATATATATATATATATAAATATATATAAATATATATATATAAATATATAAATATATATATATAAATATATAAATATATATATATAAATATATAAATATATATGTCGTACCTAGTAGCTAGAACGCACTTCTCAGCCTACTATGCAAGGCCCAATTTGCCTAATAAGCCAAGTTTTCATGAATTAATTGTTTTTCGACTACCTAACCTACCTAACCTAACCTAACCTAACTTTTTCGGCTACCTAACCTAACCTAACCTATAAAGATAGGATAGGTTAGATTAGGTAGGGTTGGTTAGGTTCGGTCATATATCTACGTTAATTTTAACTCCAATAAAAAAAAATTGACCTCATACGTAATGAAATGGGTAGCTTTATCATTTCATAAGAAAAAAATTAGATTAAATATATTAATTAATTAAGACTTGGCTTATTAGGCAAATCGGGCCTTGCATAGTAGGCTGAGAAGTGCGTTCTGGCTACTAGGTACGACATATATAAATATATATATATAAATATATAAATATATATATATATATATATATATATATATATATATATATATATATATATATATATATATATATATATATATATATATATATATATTGGTGTATACTGGCAGCAGGTTTTCTTTCAAACATGTTTCATTGAATATGACCGCATATTCAGTATTTATTATTTTCTGGTTTAGGGCTTCTATCCCTCTAACTATTTTCTTAGCATCAGGGCTTAATTGAAATAGGAGTTCTCCAAAACTCATTTTCGTACTTTTAAGGTGAAGAAAAGAAGTGATTTATTATAGAGTGTATTACACTTATTTGTATAATTTGCACGACGTTTCGAACCTCCATGGTTCATTCTCAAGTGAACAGATCTTACAATACTAGTTGATTTTATACCCGCATTAGGTCAGGTGATAATACAATGAAAGTGAAAACATGGGGGGATACATAAGGGATAAACATAGGGGCTGCAGAAGGCTTATTGGCCCATACGAGGCATCTCCTATCCAAACACAAAGATTAATCCAGTGTAATTGGCCTGTTATGTTGGACATTGTCTTCTGTGTTGGCATCGATATGTTCTTGTCTTGTCCTTACTCTCATGGTGGGTAGAGTAAATAGTTCCGTGATTTGGGTGTTCATGGTAGGTCGCTCTATTCTTATGTGAATTGCCTCAATTGCTCTTGAGGCAATTCACATAAGAATAGAGCGACCTACCATGAACACCCAAATCACGGAACTATTTACTCTACCCACCATGAGAGTAAGGACAAGACAAGAACATATCGATGCCAACACAGAAGACAATGTCCAACATAACAGGCCAATTACACTGAATTAATCTTTGTGTTTGGATAGGAGATGCCTCGTATGGGCCAATAAGCCTTCTGCAGCCCCTATGTTTATCCCTTATGTATCCCCCCATGTTTTCACCTTCATTGTATTATCACCTGACCTAATGCGGGTATAAAATCAACTAGTATTGTAAGATCTGTTCACTTGAGAATGAACCATGGAGGTTCGAAACGTCGTGCAAATTATACAAATAAGTGTAATACACTCTATAGTAAATCACTTCCTTTCTTCACCTTAAAAGTACGAAAATGAGTTTGGGAGAACTCCTATTTCAATTAAGCCCTGATGCTAAGAAAATAGTTAGAGGGATAGAAGCCCTAAACCAGAAAATAATATATATATATATATATATATATATATATATATATATATATATATATTATATATATATATATGCGAACAAGCCTGAATGGTCCCCAGGACAATATGCAACTGAAAACTCACACCCCAGAAGTGACTCGAAGCCATACTCCCAGAAGCAACGCAACTGGTATGTACAAGACGCCTTAATCGTATGGATTAAGGCGTCTTGTACATACCAGTTGCGTTGCTTCTGGGAGTATGGGTTCGAGTCACTTCTGGGGTGTGAGTTTTCAGTTGCATATTGTCCTGGGGACCATTCAGGCTTGTTCGCATATATATATATATATATATATATATATATATATATATATATATATATATATATATATATATATATATATATATACACATTGGCTCAAGAAGGGCGCCTCTTTTGTACATGTATTGTGTAATTACCCAAGTAGGTATTCTGGGTTGCCAAGAGGAATTAAAGTTAATTAACACCAACCTTGGACAAGCTGGATGCCCAAGGTTGAGACTGTGCATGGTGGACAGACCCGGTCCAGATGGTTGTAAGCACCTAATTGGACAGGGTACTTAGCATATAGCCGTTGTCTATATATTTCTGCTTGGCATTGTGGTACAGTGGTACAGAGCTGCTTGGTATTCGTCGAGTGCGGGGTTCGCATCCCTCATCCACCAGATGGCTGAAATGTTATTCATACTCTATTGTGCTTCCAGCATCTCTCTGCTGTACTCCATAGAGGTTGAAATAATACTGGCCTCCCATGGTGTTAGGGGAAGCCCATGAGAGGGACAGTGTAGTTGTAATTCATGCCTTTTCAATTCAGGGAAATACGGAATTCTTCATAGGGAACGAAACATAGAAATGACCAAACGACTCTGCTAACTATTCATTTCAAACCATTGGTTCACTGCAAACTTGCATAGGATGTATATAAAACCTAGAATGCTCTCTTGCATTTATTTTCTGATGGTTACACACACTTAAATAATGTCAGAGGGATACGCTAATGTATTTTTGTAGCACTAGATTTCTTGTATTATTCCTAGATCTTCATCCATCTCCAATTAAGGAATCTTTCTCGCTGCTCTTCTGAGAGGGTCCTGTCACTGATGTCACTATCTTCATGTCTTTGTATTTCACTAACCTGAAGTTTGGCCGCTATTTTACTCTCACCATTATAGTGTGAAAAACATTTTTCATGACATTTCAACTTTTCCTCTCGAATAATACATCGTATTTTGACTTCAAAATCCCCCCATCGTCAAAATATGATGTACTATAAATCATAGCGGCTCGCTAAATGTTACGGGCTGCTACGTTGTCTATTCGTGGGTCCTCGGTTGGGTTAGGTTAGGGTAATTTAGTACACCATTTCCATGACGTTGTGACAACTAGAGACAATGACGTGTATAAACAGCCCACTTATCTTCTGATTGTTTTCATTAGTTTTCTAATCTGAAAACCTGATTTATCCAATCAGGTCGTTAACACAGATGGATTCCGTGTCAATAGATGGATTCTGACACCAATCCATGCAGTACTCCGCTCACTACTTTTCTCCACTCTATCACCGCCACTCTAACTCTTTGTTTCCTTTCTGATAGGTACTCTCTCTCTCTTCCAGGTACACTGGTCTGGTTCTCTTGCTTTATTTGGAATCTCTTTGTTCTTAAAACAGTATCGAAACCCTTCCAATAATGGGAACGTATAGCTTTCCCATTATCCATTTTCTCTCGTTTGATTCCATCAGCTTCGTGTAAAACTCTAATATATTATTATAATTAAGAAGTTTTCGTCACGAAATGCATGCCAGTGGCGTGTCACTGAAGGAGGCGTGGTCGGGGACCGGGCCGCTGAGACGTTGAGCCCCGAAATCCTAGCGAGGTAGGTCATCACCAGTAACACTGACAAGGACCTTCACATTATTGTTTTCACAACCAATAACATCAATATTAACAACTAAAGATGTCTTCATCTAAGACAAAACCTGAACAGTTGCCTCAGCAACAACAACAACAAGACCAACAACTACAGCAACAACAACAACAAGACCAACAACTACAGCAGCAGCAACAACAAGACCAACAACTACAGCAACAACAACAACAAGACCAACAACTACAGCAGCAGCAACAACAACAAGACCAACAACTACAGCAGCAACAACAACAAGACCAATAACTACAGCAGCAACAACAACAAAGAACAAGGACAGGACCCCCGACCCCGTCGCGTGGACAGGTGGTGGGCGCCACCTGCAGCAGGACAGGTGGTGGACGCCACCTGCAGCAGGACAGGTGGTGGGCGCCACCTGCAGCAGGACAGGTGGTGGGCGCCACCTGCAGCAGGACAGGTGGTGGACGCCACCTGCAGCAGGACAGGTGGTGGGCGCCACCTGCAGCAGGACAGGTGGTGGGCGCCACCTGCAGCAGGACAGGTGGTGGGCGCCACCTGCAGCAGGACAGGTGGTGGACGCCACCTGCAGCAGGACAGGTGGTGGGCGCCACCTGCAGCAGGACAGGTGGTGGACGCCACCTGCAGCAGGACAGGTGGTGGGCGCCACCTGCAGCAGGACAGGTGGTGGGCGCCACCTGCAGCAGGACAGGTGGTGGACGCCACCTGCAGCAGGACAGGTGGTGGGCGCCACCTGCAGCAGGACAGGTGGTGGGCGCCACCTGCAGCAGGACAGGTGGTGGGCGCCACCTGCAGCAGGACAGGTGGTGGGCGCCACCTGCAGCAGGACAGGTGGTGGGCGCCACCTGCAGCAGGACAGGTGGTGGGCGCCACCTGCAGCAGGACAGGTGGTGGGCGCCACCTGCAGCAGGACAGGTGGTGGGTGCCACCTGCAGCAGAACAGGTGGTGGGCGCCACCTGCAGCAGGACAGGTGGTGGGTGCCACCTGCAGCAGGACAGGTGGTGGACGCCCCCCTGGACAGGACAGGACACTACCCACTGCGTCCCGTCAACGCCGTCCTCCTCAATACAGGTGAGTCAGGCGCCTGTTTATAAGGTAAAGAGGATAGGGGGGAGAGAGAGAGATGGAAAAGGGAAAGGAGAGACGGAAAGAGGGAGGGAGGGAGAGGGGGAAAGATGATGTTTGAAGTGTGGGGTGAGAAATAGGGAGAGGGGGAGAGGGGAGAGGGGGATTATAACAGTGAGAGCTGGGAGAGGCTAGCCAGCTGAAGTGGTCTGGGTGAGAGATCATTTAAAGACTGTCGATGTTAATGGTATGAAATCTGGGAAATCTTCGATTATCAGTATATTTGTAAACTGCTTCGGGGTTTACAATGCCACTCTAAGCAGGCTTCAGAATTACATGGAGTCAAGTGTAATCAGTGTGGTCTCTAAGTAGAATGTCTGAGAATTATAAAAAAGATACATTTCTTATAAGCTTGATGTTGGTAGAATGGACAGACATGTTGTGCTCTGTGGCAGTGTTTGGCCCGAAGGTGTACTCATCTAGTTGTGCTTGCGGGGGTTGAGCTTCGGCTCTTTGGTCCCGCCTCGCGACTGTCAATCAAAAGGTGTACAGATTCCTGAGTCTACTCGGCTCTACCATATGTACATTGGAAACTGTGTATGGAGTCAGCCTCCACCACGTCACTGCCTGATTACCGGTGTGTACTTCACATCACGGGACTGTAGGAAAGACCACTACTTAACAAAATGGAAAAATGTTGTATAAGATTTAAAACTTATGACCCTTAACAGCGATGGGTTCAAACCCCGAATGAATGAATAAGTCTAGAAATAAAATAAAAAACACTTTGGAGTATGTGACACTCCTTTTTTTCCAAGAATACTGGGCCAAGAAAATTCCTAAGAATTGGAATTCTTGGAATACTGGGCCATTTTTCTTGGCCCAGTATTCCAAGAATACTCCAAGAAAATCTTAGGAATATGAAAATCCTCTCCAAATTTACAGATGCGTCATGTTACGCTGCCAGTACTGAGGTGTGTGGTGACCCTCAGCTCCAGGAGGACCAGCTGCTGGTACTGGTATCCTGACACAACAACAACATGCTGAGTAAAGTGGAGGGCAATTCTCTACCGTCCTCCTAATACAACGTCGAATTTTGACGAATATTCTCCCTAAGACCAAACATTGTCCTCCTGGTAAATGGTAGAGGCTTGCTGAACTGACAATCTGATCCGTTTTCTGTTTCGGGTCCTGTGGTAGGTTACGATAATGGCACTTTAGTACGACAGTTTCTTGATGTTGGGAAATAGTTATAATAATTCATTATGTCGGGGGACAGAAAGCCAGAGTGTATTCATGCGGGTTAGGCTTATATCGAGCCCCCCCCCCCCCAAGGTCGAAATACTGACCTAGACCACGATGCAATCCAACAACAAGCTGACTAACTCCTGAGTACCTACTAACTGCCAGTGAACAGTTGTATTAGGTGAAAGAAAATGTGTCCATTTCTTTTCAACCCGTCCTCACTCTAGGCTGTTTAAAGCAGCGGCCCTCCCTAGACACATTCATCAATTTTAACATACTGTGTATTACAAATTGGTTTGTTCTCATATATAAATGAATAGTATTATGTTGTTTAAGATTCGCTGCCTGGAACAAAAAGTTCCAAGTAGCACGGGCTATGGTGAGCCCGTAGTAATTAGTAGTATACATAAATATTCTATGTATAGTTAGGCGTAGCTATGGTTAGGTGTTTAGGTTCTGTTGGCGTTTATTTGTAATTCAAGAACGTGGTTGAAGCATTTATTGAATTGTGGTTCGAACAGAGAACGTGAGTGAAGCACGTGTTCGAGAAGTGTTCGGACGTTGTGAGTCGTGTGTAAATCGCTTTTCATTCATAAACAGGGAGTTTGGCGGCTGGATTAACGAGCTTGGATCTTTGTATGCAAGGACGGGCTGTTTTGTCCTTCCGGGATTCGAACCAGGAATTATCGATTGTGTTTCGAGAAGGAACCCGACGGTACTACCGGGACCCACAAATCTTATCGTATCCTCCCAAATCTTAGGAGGACTGGCGGCTGTAGCACAAGGCACTTCCGCTCTTGTGGCTCTCACCAGTATTTGATGTGTGTGTGTGTGTGTGTGTGTGTGTGTGTGTGTGTGTGTGTGTGTGTGTGTGTGTGTGTGTGTGTGTGTGTATATGTGTGTGTGTGTGTGTGTGTGTGTGTGTGTGTGTGTGTGTGTGTGTATGTGTGTGTGTGTGTGTGTATGTATGTGTGTATGTGTGTGTGTGTGTGTGTGTGTGTGTGTGTGTGTGTGTGTGTGTGTGTGTGTGTGTGTGTGTGTGTGTGTGTGTGTATGTATATGTATGTGTGTGTGTGTATGTATATGTATGTGTGTGTGTGTGTGTGTGTGTGTGTGTGTGTACTCACCTAGTTGTACTCACCTAGTTGTGTTTGCGGGGGTTGAGCTCTGGCTCTTTGGTCCCGCCTCTCAACTGTCAATCAACAGGTGTACAGATTCATGAGCCTATTGGGCTCTATCATATCTACACTTGAAACTGTGTATGGAGTCAGCCTCCACCACATCTCTTCCTAATGCATTCCATTTGTCCACCACTCTGACACTAAAAAAGTTCTTTCTAATATCTCTGTGGCTCATTTGGGCACTCAGTTTCCACCTGTGTCCCCTGGTGCGTGTTCCCCTTGTGTTAAATAGACTGTCTTTATCTACCCTATCAATTCCCTTCAGAATCTTGAATGTGGTGATCATGTCCCCCCTAACTCTTCTGTCTTCCAGCGAAGTGAGGTTTAATTCCCGTAGTCTCTCCTCGTAGCTCATACCTCTCAGCTCGGGTACTAGTCTGGTGGCAAACCTTTGAACCTTTTCCAGTTTAGTCTTATCCTTGACTAGATATGGACTCCAAGCTGGGGCTGCATACTCCAGGATTGGCCTGACATATGTGGTATACAAAGTTCTGAATGATTCTTTACACAAGTTTCTGAATGCCGTTTATATGTTGGCCAGCCTGGCATATGCCGCTGATGTTATCCGCTTAATATGTGCTGCAGGAGACAGGTCTGGCGTGATATCAACCCCCAAGTTTAAAGCATGTGTGTGTGTGTGTGTGTGTGTGTGTGTGTGTGTGTGTGTGTGTGTGTGTGTGTGTGTCACCAACAGCCGTGCAGCACTGTACGGAGTTCTGCGAGCTGAATAACCTGTCTTCCTACAAACAACGTCACTTTTCGCTCGTATGCGTTACTAAGGACAAAAATTTTCGTAATAGAAAATGGAAGCGGCTCACGAAAGTGACGTACTGTCCCGTTTTCTGCTTCGGCTCCTCTAGCTTAACCTGTAAGGTTAGGAGAGAACACTTTAAATTATTCGTTTTCTAGACGTTTTGAAACCTTAGAAGGACGGGCAGAGCTGACGTGTCTCACTTGGCTAATTCAGCCCACTATGCTACCCTCGTGGTGATGGGTGACCTTTAACACCGATATTATCGACAAGACATTTTTTACAAATTGCTGAATGCGTTCATGGATGGTAAAAATTCAGAAAATCCAGCTTTTAATGAATTTAATATTAACTTTAGCTGTCTATTATAGGACGAGAGATGAGGATCTCATATTGATAACTCATTGATGATGAACTAACTGGTCAAATCTGTGGGGTATAAGAATATCAGTGAAGGTGACAACCTGTCAGTCATCGTCCTGTCATAACCACCTCCAATACACCTCCCTCAACCGTTGCTACTGCTACGGAAACAACCCGTCCTCCTACAATCACCACACACATTATGACGTCCACTTTACCTACGGGTAAAAACTGTCGTACAAGGAAATAGTGTCGGCTCGCGGAATTGACCCCCCTAATGTCCCGTTTTCTGTTGGTGGGTCCGCTGGTAGGTTAGGGAATACAATGTTTTAGTACGACTGTTTCTTGACGTTCGGAACACACTCACGAGAACGGGCTCAGAGAAAATGGAACCCGCTCTCAGAAACACATCTTCAGTGAAAATTGCATCAGGAGAGACTCAGTTACATCGTCTTCATCCGACATGTTAGTGCCGGTTAGTGCCGGTTAGGGCCGGTTAGGGCCGGTTAGGGCCGGTTAGGGCCGGGGGGAAGAGAGAGTAGCCCTCTTAAAACAAATATAAACAAGCTAGGTTGACCTAGCTGGGACGATGAACACCACGAAGCGTCAAAACACATCTATATTTGGCTAAGGAAAGTTGGAGTGTTCCCCAGAGAGGCTTGTCCACCCCAGACCAGACCAGCACTACGGCTCTGGGGGGTAAAATATCCACTACAGGAGGTAGGGAGGAAATTATCAAAGGAAAGCGCCAAGCCATTACGATTATATAGCACTGGGAGTGGGTCAGGATAAGGATTTGGGATGGGACGGGGAAAAGAATGGTGCCCAACCACTTAATTGGACGGTCAGGGATTGAACGCCGACCTGCATTAAGCGAGACCGTCGCTCTACCGTTAATGGACTGACTGATTGATATTTTTCTAAACAAAACACTTTATGATTCAAATCTATTAAAAAAAGCATACCGGTTAACAAATAAATATGATTACGAATATCTATTAAATTGTATTGTGGTTAATATTTTCTTGAATTAAATAAGTATTCTATATAATACGTAAATAAGATTACTGAGAACAACAGAGTAGAAGAGGAGGATGTGGTCAGCGCCCCGTCATCTTAGACTACACACCATCGCGGTCAAATGACCTGCTAACTTCACCTTGAATATCTTTTTAAACAAGTATCTATTCAAGGAAACCCAATTAGTTCTTTTATCAAAAAGTTGGTTATATAATATTTGCGACTTGAATTCATTAATAATCAAGCCTTGGCCTTCCAAATAAATATTAATATGGACCCAGTCTGAGGACACAGACTTGAGACTTTCACTAAGAGAGTATTCACCACTAACTGTAAACTTAAGTCACACCTCATACTATCATCTAATTTGACCATATGATTACACGAGTAGTTGTTGGGTCGGGGTTGAGATCTGTTAAGGGAATGCTGACTCCTATTTATATATATATATATAAACCCCTAAGCATACCTTCTTGAGGTTATCTTGAGATGATTTCGGGGCTTTTTAGTGTCCCCGCGGCCCGGTCCTCGACCAGGCCTCCACCCCCAGGAAGCAGCCCGTGACAGCTGACTAACTCCCAGGTACCTATTTACTGCTAGGTAACAGGGGCATTCAGGGTGAAAGAAACTTTGCCCATTTGTTTCTGCCTCGTGCGGGAATCGAACCCGCGCCACAGAATTACGAGTCCTGCGCGCTATCCACCAGGCTACGAGGCCACCTTAATATATATATATATTACCACCTTAATATAAAGAATATAATGACCTTGCAAACAAGTGTTACATGGTAATATTATTTCTTAACTTGGAACTATAATAGGAGGAGCATTCTGGCCGGCAAGAATAGTTCTGGAGATCAACGGTTCCCCCACTAGAGGCTGACCTTTGTGTTAGCGGCCATATTGGGTTCTGCACCAGATAGAACCACGACCAAACTCCTACTCATCTAAAGCTTGTGTCCTTTAAATAACCCAATTATTTCTAACATTACATGATTTGTACAACTGCTGACCTAACACCTTCCAGTGGTTGTTGATAACTCAACTTAGGTTCGATATAAATGTAAAATTCTAGTCCAAGGTCCCAAACAAAAGTTAATTGCCTGACTAATTAATTGTGTGACAAGCAAAAAATATTTGTTCGTCCCACGACCCGTATTTGATCGTGCAGGGAGCCTGATCACCCGCGTGGTCGATCACTGGAGTGAAGTCCAGGGGCCCGATTCACGAAAGCACTTACGCAAGCACTTACGAACGTGTACATCTTTCCTCAATCTTTGACGGCTTTGGTTACATTTATTAAATTGTTTACGAGCATGAAAACTTCCCATTCAACTGTTGTTATTGTTATAAACAGCCTCCTGGTGCTTCGGAGCTCATTAATTGTTTAATAATTGGAAACAGAGACGGCAAAGATTGATGAAAAGATGTACAGGTTCGTAAGTGTTTGCGTAAGTGCTTTCGTGAATCTAGCCCCAGAACAGCAAGAATCAGCACTTTAGAATCAAGTTGAAATGAAGATGATTCCCCCAGATCCACTGAACAGTTCAAATTCAACCTTAATGAAAATAAAGAACGAACATTCCGTTCACCTGAGCTCTAGGAGGCTCGAACCATGGACCCCAGGCGTGTGAGGCCGAAGCTCTATCGACCGAGCTATTGAGTAGTCTTAATAAGTAATATAATTATATTCCTCTATGTTATTTTAAAGAACGAATCAAGGGTTGTGTTGTAGGATAAAGCGACCCAATCATTCATATTGTCCAATTAATAAGCACATAATAGTCACCCAAGTTGCAGACGAGGAGTCACAATAACGTGGCTGAAATATGTTGACCAAACCTCACACTAGAAAATAAAGTGACAACAACGTTTCCGTCCGTCCTGGATCATTCTCAAGTCGATTGGCAACCCAAGTTCCCACAGACTTAACATCAAGCCATAAGGAGCATCAAGACAAAAATAATTTGCGAGATAAAACGTTGCTGATAACTTGTCAAGAAAAGAAAAGTTTTTTTTGCGAAATTTGGGGTGAAATTAGAAATATGAAAGGATAACGAATGTCAGGGATGATGGCTCTGGGCCCCTCTGTCCGAAATGTATTCGGAAGAGAAAAATATTTAACATTGCTCAACAGTGCTATACACAGGACAGATGTTGTTGAAACTGACCAAACTACAGCTGTATGTGAGGGTTGTATTCACCATGCTTGTCGTTATACACCTGCACACTGTAACCCCTGTAATGCTCGAGAAAGCTGTAAGCAAGAAAAACAACAAATGCGAGGTATGACAGCCCCTGTAACATGTCATCTGACAGCCTTAAAAGCCTAACCTGTACATGTGTCTAACAGGTGTTTTAGTATAGAACTTGTTTCTATACTTGTAATATACTTTTTCAAAACAACTGCCGGGCTTCTATGTCTTCTGATAACGTAGACCTATTGCCTGAGTTGCAATTACAAATATTGCAAACTATTTAAGTATTTCTTTATATACTTACTAGGGGGGGGGGGGATACCCAGCGTCACCCGGGTCTCTTTACATGTCTCTACCCCCTCTCTCATATTTTTATATATTACTATATTTTGGTAGCAGTCTTTCTTATAAACATATGTTGTTGAACATGACCGGAAGGGTAAGATTAATGATTCTAACATGAATCTTCTCAACATATCTTATGGTTTTCTTCACTGTTGAGGGAAGATGAAAAATTTACTCTCCAAAGTTAATTTTCACACTTTTTAATATGGTCTGACGCCTTGGGATGCGTTCCGCAAGGTCACTCCATACTTTCAAGATTAATTTACCATGCTGTTGTTTTAGATTCAGCTTCTCGGAATAAAAGTTGCAAGTAGCACGGGCTATGGTGAGCCCGAAGTGAACTTTTTTGGCACAGGAGCGAGGCTGTAACTGCACGCTGTCGAATGCCGATAGTGTTAAAGATATACTATATCTCTCAAGCGTTTGTACTGAACCACTCTTGGAGTTAGACTGATGACATTATAAGCCCTTGTAAAAGCATGGTTATTCTCTTTGGGTGAGGTAATACACAACACATGGATGAAACAAGTGGATGAGTGACATAACATAAGGGATATTAATTGGGTATTACATGCATCAACAATGCATTTAATGTAATGTTGTTGATGAAAGTAATACCCAATTAATATCTATTATGTTATGTCATTCATCCACTTGTTTTGTATCACCTAACCCAAAGAGAATATTAGCCTGTGCAAAAGCATCCATAGGCGTCTGACTATAATAAAAAGTGTAAAAATGAACAATAAAGAGGAAATTTTTCAACTTCTCTCGACAGTGAAGAAAAAATAGGAAATATTGAGAAGATTCATGTTTGAATCATTAATCTCACCCTTTCGGTCATATTCAACATCATGCATACATACACACACACACACACACATATATTATATATATATATATATATATATATATATATATATATATATATATATATATATATATATATATATATATATATATATATATATATATATATTATATATATATGTCGTACCTAGTTGCCAGAACGCACTTCTCAGCCTACTATTCAAGGCTCGATTTGCCTAATAAGCCAAGTTTTCATGAATTAATTGTTTTTCGGCAACCTAACCTACCTAACCTAACCTAACTTTTTCCGCTACCTAACCTAACCTAACCTATAAAGATAGGTTAGGTTAGGTAGGGTTGATTAGGTTCGGTCATATATCTACGTTAATTTTAACTCCAATAAAAAAAATTGACCTCATACATAATGAAATGGGTAGCTTTATCATTTCATAAAAAAAATTAGAGAAAATATATTAATTCAGGAAAACTTGGCTTATTAGGCAAATCGGGCCTTGCATAGTAGGCTGAGAAGTGCATTCTGGCTACTAGGTACGACATTATATATATATATATATATATATATATATATATATATATATATATATATATATATGTCGTACCTAATAGCCAGAACTCACTTTTCAGCCTACTATGCAAGGCCCGATTTGCCTATTAAGCCAAGTTTTCAAGAATTAATTGTTTTTCGACTACCTAACCTACCTAACCTAACCTAACCTAACTTTTTCGGCTACCTAACCTAACCTAACCTATAAAGATAGGTTAGGTTAGGTTAGGTAGGGTTCGTTAGGTTCGGTCATATATCTACGTCAATTTTAACTCCAATAAAAAAAAATTAACCTCATACATAATGAAATGGGTAGCTTTATCATTTCATAAGAAAAAAATTAGAGAAAATATATTAATTCAGGAAAACTTGGCTTATTAGGCAAATCGGGCCTTGCATAGTAGGCTGAGAAGTGCGTTCTGGCTATTAGGTACGACATATATATATATATATATATATATATATATATATATATATATATATATATATATATATATATATGTCGTACCTAGTAGCCAGAACTCACTTTTTGGCCTACTATTCAAGGCCCGATTTGCCTAATAAGCCAAGTTTTTCTGAATTAATATATTTTTTCTAATTTTTTTCTTATGAAATGATAAAGCTACCCATTTCATTATGTATGAGGTCAATTTTTTTTATTGGAGTTAAAATTAACGTAGATATATGACCGAACCTAACCAACCCTACCTAACCTAACCTAACCTATCTTTATAGGTTAGGTTTGGTTAGGTAGCCGAAAAAGTTAGGTTAGGTTAGGTTAGGTAGGTTAGGTAGTCGAAAAACAATTAATTCATGAAAACTTGGCTTATTAGGCAAATCGGGCCTTGAATAGTAGGCCAAAAAGTGAGTTCTGGCTTCTAGGTACGACATATATATATATATATATATATATATATATATATATATATATATATATATATTAGTGTAAATTGCTAACCACAATAAGGTGGACCAAATCCTACCAAGTTACTGAATGCCAGCAATAAGGAAGAATCCAAACACAACAAGTATCCATCTGGGACTTTAAGTCTTCACTTGGGTGCCACTAGAGTATGGAGGTGTTGGGTGATCCACATGCCAGTTATATCAGTCGAGGCTCTGATAAGTCCAAGTGAATGGACTTGAATACTCTCTCTTCACCAGTCTACCGGCATCCATTTGTTCACCATGACCAAACCATCTAATTATTTTCTGACCCATTTCTGATTTCTGATCCAGTTAGTTGACGCTACACCTAACTAATGTGCTCACCTTGGACTAGACTGCTGCGCCGTATAGTCCAATTGAGTTTCTGCAGGTGTTGTTAATCCTATTAATCTTATACTGCATTTTTCTCACCTCATTAAATGGAGTAATGCTTACATTAGCATCTACTTCTCTATATCTATCCATTAGAATTAAAAAAAAATGGTTGCATCTCCTTGTCATTAAAATTCTGGCTTTGGCGATGAAGGATATGGAACATTAACCAAATTTAGCCTATTCTTTAGCAATATATAAAATAATAAGTCGTTCTGCTTTAATCTGGAAATGTATTGCAAAATTGTATCCAGCCACTATACGGGCGACCGATCCTTTTAAGGGCTTCTAGATATTGAATAGTCCCACTGTTAATTGTCCCACCGTTAATTGTCCCACCGTTAATTGAATATGGGTCTAACGGAATATGGCTTCCGTTGATAAATACAACGCTCGCTAATGGCTGAGTGATTCCCTTCCGTGGGGTCTTTACTGAAGACCTCTGGCCCAAGCTGGCACAGCGGTACACAGATTATATCCCCGAATCATTCAGTTACTTATATTAAAATAATGCTATTCTAATATATGTTACCTAGAGACATTCATTGGTAGCCGGAGAGATATGTCTTCACTGTCTAATGCTCGAACTGTTAGGTGACTGGTGGGAATTGTCATCACAGGGGCTATTGTGGCCATTGTTATCACAGGGACCATTGTTATCACAGGGGGCATTGATATCACAGGGGGCATTGTTGCCATTGTTATCACAGGGGTCATTGTTATCACAGGGGCCATTGTTATCACAGGGGCCATTGTTATCACAGGGGTCATTGTTATCACAGGGGCCATTGTTATCACAGAGGCCATTGTTATCACAGAGGCCATTGTTATCACAGGGACCATTGTTATCACAGGGGTCATTGTTATCACCGGGACCATTGTGAACTACCGAGACGAAAGCAATTACCCACAGCTAGGTATTTCTATGACACGAGTAATTGTGGATTTAGTTTTATGAACAGGTGCCCTCTCTAACCGTACAGTGACCAGCATGTACCATGCAAGTGTGCATGGTTGTACAACCCTTCGTCAGGGCTTGGCTCGTCCAAGCTGCGGCCGACTCCCATGATGCAGTAGACAATCTTACCGTACTGTGCAAACATGAGCAATAATTTCTGAATTAAAAATATACAATTTTTAGCATAGTTAGGTCTACGATAGGTTAAGTGCCTTAACTCTGTAGGGAATTATTTGTATTTGCAGTACGTGGGTGAAGCATTTAGACTGGAGTGGACTTGGTTTGAGGACGGGTTGAAGAATACATATGTAATACGTGTCAACTGATGACGTATTAAATCCGTCAACAGTTGTGAGTCGTATGTAACGTTTTTTCATTCATTAATAGCGGGTTTGGTGGTTGGATTACCGAGCATTTCGCGTTAGTTGATGAGGATGGTTTGTGGTGTTGATGAGTACGGGTTACAGTGTTTGTTGATGAGGCACCATCCCGGCCTCTGACCAAGTCCATTCCATCCAGCGGTCGACCCCAAAGACGCATTCATAAATTTTAACATGTTGTTCATTCAAAATAGCAATTTTCTCATTTATACATTAATATTAATATATAATGCAATTTATTATAATTAATATATTAAAATTAAATATGCATACTGTGCATATTTAGGAATTGGTTAGGATAGGTTTTAAGGTTCTGTTGGCGATTATTTGTATATATAGCACGTGGGTGAAGCTTTTACAGCGTTGTGGTCCGAACAAAAGTCGTCAGTGAACCAATTGTTCCGGAAGTGTTCGGACGTCATCAGTTGTGAGTCGTGTGTAAACGCTTTTTCATTCATAAACAGCGGGGGGTTGGCGGGTGGATGGAATGGACTTTGGCCTTTGTTTACGAGGACGGGTTGTGGTGATTGTTGATGACGATGGGCTTCACTCTGATGTCGATGGCTTCACTCCAAAGTGGAATGAACCGAGGGGTGTGAAACCAGACGATTGAATAATAGTTGATTACGAAATATAATTTAGTTCTCAGATATAATTAAACACATATTTAGTTTTATAAACGAATTAAATGTAGTACAATCGAATTTTTTTATGATCTTTAAGATTAAATAAAGTAGGAATGAGATGAAGGGAAAGAATAGTTTGAAGGTATAAATTGGATGAAGGTAAGAATGGGATGAAGGTAAGAATAAGAGGAAAAGGAAAAGTAAGAAAAACAACAGGAATAAGAACAAGAGGGGAAGCTTAAGTCAGATCACGTTCGTTTAGAAGGTTGGCGCATCCGTGTACAGTGAAAGGGAAGAGTCAACAGCAACAAAGCCAGGACTCAGGGTCATGTTGGGAAGGTTGTGTATCAGAGCCGTGGCGACCAGACGGCGTCTGTGAAGAGCAGAGGCAGGAAAGATTATCTTACAAGAAAACCAATCAATAAATAGAATAATTAGAGTCCCTAAGATGACAGAAGAGAGCACTGCTGTTTGTGTGTGCAGACTTAACACTTCCTTAATGTTCCTTAAGTCTGTCATTCAGTGTAGGGTCAGTTTCCCCACGGGTCGTAATACCTCAATTTCTCTTACATTCTTTAATTGCCTGCACCTTCTTCTCTTCTCACACACAGACGACTTGAGAGTGGTCCAGGACGGACCGAAACGTCGTCGTTTCTTCATATTTTCTATTTTCTGATGTGTGGTTTGGTCACCCCATCTTCAGCCACTTTACTGTGACTCATCATCTGAATATGAATGTACAAGGAAGGGGAAATCGTCTAATTTGCTACTGATCTACGTGATGAGTCTCCGGGCTATTATACTATATTATACTATATTATATATTATATATATATATATATATATATATATATATATATATATATATATATATATATATATATATATATATGAATGAAAACTCACACCCCAGAAGTGACTCGAACCCATACTCCCAGAAGCAACGCAACTGGTAACTACAGGGCGCCTTAATCCGCTTGACCATCACGGCCGTCAAAAGGAAGTGATAGCCGAGGCTATTTGAGCCACTTCCCCGACGGCAACTCGGATGGTAATCTTGGGCATAGCATTTCACCAAATCACCTCATTCTTTGGGGCACACGTGAGGAACACAAATGCGAACAAGCCTGAATGGTCCCCAGGACTATATGCGAATGAAAACTCACACCCCAGAAGTGACTCGAACCCATACTCCCAGAAGCAACGCAACTGGTAACTACAGGGCGCCTTAATCCGCTTGACCATCACGGCCGTCAAAAGGAAGTGATAGCCGAGGCTATTTGAGCCACTTCCCCGACGGCAACTCGGATGGTAATCTTGGGCATAGCATTTCACCAAATCACCTCATTCTTTGGGGCACACGTGAGGAACACAAATGCGAACAAGCCTGAATGGTCCCCAGGACTATATGCGAATGAAAACTCACACCCCAGAAGTGACTCGAACCCATACTCCCAGAAGCAACGCAACTGGTAACTACAGGGCGCCTTAATCCGCTTGACCATCACGGCCGTCAAAAGGAAGTGATAGCCGAGGCTATTTGAGCCACTTCCCCGACGGCAACTCGGATGGTAATCTTGGGCATAGCATTTCACCAAATCACCTCATTCTTTGGGGCACACGTGAGGAACACAAATGCGAACAAGCCTGAATGGTATTCAGGCTTTTCATTCGCATATAGTCCTGGGGACCATTCAGGCTTGTTCGCATTTGTGTTCCTCACGTGTGCCCCAAAGAATGAGGTGATTTTGTGAAATGCTATGCCCAAGATTACCATCCGAGTTGCCGTCGGGGAAGTGGCTCAAATAGCCTCGGCTATCACTTCCTTTTGACGGCCGTGATGGTCAAGCGGATTAAGGCGCCCTGTAGTTACCAGTTGCGTTGCTTCTGGGAGTATGGGTTCGAGTCACTTCTGGGGTGTGAGTTTTCATTCGCATATAGTCCTGGGGACCATTCAGGCTTGTTCGCATATATATATATATATATATATATATATATATATATATATATATATATATATATATATATATATATATATATATATATATATATATATATATATATATATATATATTGGTAGCAGTCTTTCTTTTAAACATATTTCGTTGAACACGACAGAAAATTCGTTTAGGATAGGATAGGTTTGGGTAGGATTGCGTACGACTTCAGCAACGTTATCAGTCACATAAATTTCAGCAAATCCTATAAGTTTAAACAGGTTATGCTCCTACACTTCAGACAGGTTATGCTCCTACACTTCAGACAGGTTATGCTCCTTCACTTCAGACAGGTTATGCTCCTACACTTCAGACAGGTTATACTCCTACACTTCAGACAGGTTATACTCCTACACTTCAGACAGGTTATACTCCTACACTTCAGACAGGTTATACTCCTACACTTCAGACAGGTTATGCTCCTACACTTCAGACAGGTTATGCTCCTACACTTCAGACAGGTTATACTCCTACACTTCAGACAGGTTATACTCCTACACTTCAGACAGGTTATGCTCCTACACTTCAGACAGGTGTTATCTCTACAATAACACAATGTTTGATGCTGAAATATTTAAGATGCTATGGGAGGGGGGGGAGGGTTGTAGCTTGGAGGGCGGGGTTGTAGCTGGGGGGGGGGGTGTAGCTCTAATGAATCTATTACGTCGTCATTATTACGCAATCGACAAACGCGTCGAAAATGCGCCGTATATAAAAATAAAAGCTTCAAAATATTGACGATTTCTCTGCTTGGACCTCGGTAGGTTAGGAAGGTTGCTTGGGCTCGGCTGTTTCAAGTCAGGCCAAATAGTTGCATTTTTATATGTTTCTGGTTAGGCTAAACAGTTGCATTTTATACGTTACTGGTTAGGCCAAACAGTTGCATTTTATACGTTTCTGGTTAGGCCAAACAGTTGCATTTTATATGCTTCTGGTTAGGCCAAACAGTTGCATTTTATATGCTTCTGGTTAGGCCAAACAGTTGCATTTTATATGCTTCTGGTTAGGCCAAACAGTTGCATTTTTTACGGAGATGGAGGGATGGAGAGAAGAGGTTATGTACTGGTGTGAGTGCCGCTGGTGATCTCCCACTGTGTGTTTAATAGTTCCACACCAGCGGACAACGACGACATCAATAATGTTGCTTGCAACTTAGGACATGGTGTTTGTCTTGTGCTGTTGCAACACCCTCGCTCAACAAGTAAGTTCTGGCTTGCAATTAATCTGATTGCTTTTGGAGGTAGGGGAGGGGTGGGGGGGGGGTGAGAAGGCGGGGGTGAGAAGGGGGAGGGGGGTGGAACAAGGGGGAGGGGGGGGGTGGATGAAGGGGGAGGGGGAGAGGGGTATTTTCTCCCCCTCTGTATTTTTTGGGTTAAACTGGTTTGCAGCTTTCGGTGTCGAGTGGGGATTGTTGCTTTACCGGAAATGATTACAATTAAAATTGTAATTGTTTTATTCACGAACACATGAATTCAGTCTTTTTTTCATTATAATCAAGACTGAATGCACGTGTTCCTGAATTAATAAAACACAATTTTTCACCTTCATTCAAACACTACGGTATTGGAGTCTCTCCAGTCACTATCATGTTTGCTGGAACATTAATTTTTAAATTTTTATTATTATTATTTTCTACCACAGTCGTGGCCAAACATTTACAATGCTAACCAGCATATATTCATTTTCTTCTGTCCTCCATGGACAGGGTGAGAGATGTGTTAAACATATAGTTCAGGGATTTATTAAGCAATCAACCACAGAAGGTGATTGTAGTGCTTTTAAAATGCTAATCTAACCTAACCTATTTATGTATGTCGGAACATTAGTGAAAGTGCTTACAAATAATTTAGTTATTGGGGGGGGGGGGGGTGCTGGATCAGCCGGGCTGTAGTGGGTCACAGGGCCCGCTCCAAGCAACAGCCTGATTGATTAAGTTATCACAAGATAAGCTTTGGGGAGGATGTGGGGGGCGGGGGAAGGAATACCTCTGGGGGACCTATTCAAGTCTGTAAAGCTGTCTGATTGAATATAGACAGTCGACAACCTATTCCACTCTACAACAAACCATTCCACTCTACAACAAACCCTTCCACTCTACAACAAACCATTCCACTCTACAACAAACCATTCCACTCTACAACAAACCATTCCACTCTACAACAAACCATTCCACTCTAGAGCAACTCATTCCCCTCAGCCACAAACCTTTATACACCAGACCGCTCCTGTCAAACTGAATAAAGACTCAGGGGTAACTCCTGAGAATATGTGAGTAAGAATATGTGAGCTGGTTAAAGAATACGTAGCCAACAAGAGATAAAGAATATTAGAGAGATTAGAATGGCGGGAACGATCGAAGACATCGAGACCCGTCGCGACTAAGAGCAAGAACTCTTATTATTTTTGGGGGGAGTTTTCTATAAATGTCAATGTATTATTCGAGAGCGTCCCAGCGTGTAAAGCGAGCACAACGTTTTTTTGTTAAAAGTTTTAACGATTTGTAAACTTTTTAGCTACGCCATAACGTTATACAAACATGTTATTTGAATATGTATCAGCTGTATGTCGTATGATGTATACGTTGGGTGATGTAGACCAGTACGAATACTAGATAATACATACGTCAGATGGCATGTTTATCAGATGACAAGTGCGCTACATCAGGTTGTATCAGATGATACGTGTGTCATATTGGTATTCATTTGATTATATCTACAATGACACAGTTGTGAACGATAATCACTAGATTATACATGACAATGAGCAATACATAATGGTTAAACTAACAAAACATCAACCAATTATATCAAATTATCCTTTTTTGATATATCACGTCAAAATCTAATTCAAAAGAATCTTAGAATTAGATGATATTGAAAATTTACAAGACACCAAAATGATAATTGCTTGAATTTAACCAACGAAGTATATAACCTCCTCTTGAGAAAATTACAATTATATTCATTTCCCTCTAATTACCACTGTGGCTAATTTGAGAGGTCATTTGTGGTCATTACAGAGTGGAATTTTATAAGCGGGACAAATAAATATGGATTTTTTTCCATTTAACTTTAATTACACAAGACTGGACATTTGGTAGAAAACTAGTGCAAAAGAAAAAAATTTTGACCAGACCACACACTAGAAGTTGAAGGGACGACGACGTTTCGGTCCGTCCTGGACCATTCTCAAGTCCGAAACGTCGTCGTCCCTTCAACTTCTAGTGTGTGGTCTGGTCAACATACTTCAGCCACGTTATTGTGACTCATCGCCTGCGTAAGAAAAATATTAATAATATTTCAAGCAATAGATTTTTAAACTAAATATTTAAACAAAGTTGTACTGAATGAAGCAAAATTCAGAACAAATATTAATATAGATGGTTAAAGGTTTTTCTTGATTTTTTTTTTGGCCTCTGAAGGCATCAGGATGTCAAGCAAGGTACGAGAGGAATTTGTAAAACCCATCCACAAGACTCTTGATCAATGAGACTGTGATGCAATGTCAAACTGCATGCAGCAACATCTAACATAGCCTGGTTGACCCTATCAACCAGTCAGAGACTGGGATGTGAGCTTCCCAGTCCTCCCGTTCTCTTGATTAGCTACTTCGTAAAAAAAATCTAACCTAACCAGAAACGTATGAACCCAAGCAACCCACCAAACCTATCGAGTCCGATGCATAGAAAACGTAGATATTTATAAGCAGTTACTATTCATAGTAGGTTGCATTTGTAACGTTGGTTACTATAATGTACAAACCCCGACCCATTAGTTAAGAAAACGGGCAGATGTGAGAAAGGGGGGAACAATGATCTTTGAAACAGCTCAAAGTATCTTTACGATAAAGCCAAGCGAGCGAAAATTAAACAATAAAATGAGCACAAGAACAAAGAACACAGGAATATATAGGCGATACAAACACCAATTGATAATGTTGACCAGACCACACACTAGAAATTGAAGGGACGACGACGTTTCGGTCCGTCCTGGACCATTCTCAAGTCGATTGTGAGACTTGAGAATGGTCCAGGACGGACCGAAACGTCGTCGTCCCTTCAATTTCTAGTGTGTGGTCTGGTCAACATACTTCAGCCATGTTATTGTGACTCATCGCCACCAATTGATAATATTAGTATCAATTAAAACTATTAGGCAGTACCATTATGCAATCTTCATGTGTCAGATATTAGCTGTTTTTACGTAGATATGGCAGCTAAGATTGTCTACCCACGTAGCGTTTTCTACCCGTGAAGGTAAACTACCTACCAGTGAAGGTCAAAGTATCTACTCGTGAAAGTAAACCTATCTACCCGCGGTGAAAGTAAACCTATCTACCCATGATGAAGGTAAACTAATCTACCCATGGTGATGGTAAACCTAAGCACATTCTTCTGCAGAACATAAGAACAAAGGCAACTGCAGAAGGCCTATTGGCCCATACGAGGCAGCTCCTATTTATAACATAAGAACATAAGAACAAAGGTAACTGCAGAAGGCCTATTGGCCCATACGAGGCAGCTCCTATTCTATAACCACCCAATCCCACTCATATACTTGTCCAACCCGTGCTTGAAACAATCGAGGGACCCCACCTCCACAATGTTACGCGGCAATTGGTTCCACAAATCAACAACCCTGTTACTGAACCAGTATTTACCCAAGTCTTTCCTAAATCTAAACTTATCCAATTTATATCCATTGTTTCGTGTTCTGTCCTGTGTTGATACTTTTAATACCCTATTAATATCCCCCCGGTTTTGTCCATTCATCCACTTGTAAACCTCTATCATGTCACCCCTAACTCTTCGCCTTTCCAGTGAATGCAACTTAAGCTTTGTTAATCTTTCTTCATATGAAAGATTTCTAATTTGGGGAATTAACTTAGTCATCCTACGCTGGACACGTTCAAGTGAATTTATATCCATTCTATAATATGGCGACCAAAACTGAACTGCATAATCTAAATGGGGCCTAACTAGAGCAAGATATAGCTTGAGAACCACACCAGGTGTCTTGTTACTAACGCTGCGATTAATAAATCCAAGTGTCCGATTTGCCTTATTACGAACATTTATGCATTGATCCTTTTGTTTTAAATTCTTACTAATCATAACTCCCAGATCCCTTTCGCAATCCGACTTCGCAATCACAACACCATCTAGCTCGTATCTTGTAACTCTATCATCATTACCTAACCTCAGAACTTTACATTTATCAGCATTAAACTGCATCTGCCAATCCTTTGACCATTTCAAAACCCTATCTAGATCAACTTGAAGTGATAGTGAGTCCTCCTCCGAATTAATTTCCCTACCGATTTTCGTATCATCGGCAAATTTGCAAATGTTGCTACTCAAACCTGAATCTAAATCATTTATATATATTATAAACAACAGAGGTCCCAGGACAGAGCCCTGAGGTACTCCACTTACAACATTTTCCCACTCTGACTTGATTCCATTTATACTAACTCTCTGTTTCCTTTGGTATAGCCATGCCCTAATCCAGCTTAATATAGCACCCCCAATACCATGAGAGACTATTTTTTTAATCAGTCTTTCATGTGGCACTGTATCAAAAGCTTTGCTAAAGTCAAGGTACACAACATCGCAATCTTTACCACTATCAACTGCCTCAACAATGCTAGAATAAAAAGATAACAAATTTGTTAAACATGAACGGCCATTTATAAAACCATGTTGCGACTCAATTATTAATTTATGTTTTTCATGTTTTTTGTTTTATGTTTTTTGTTTTTTGTTTTTGTTTTTGTTTTTGTTTTTCTTTTTTTTTTATGTTTTTAATTTATGTAAAAACATAAAAAAAATAAACCAATAACCTATATATAACCACCCACCTTCCTATAACCACCCAATCCCACTCATATACTTGTCCAACCCGCGCTTGAAACAATCGAGGGACCCCACCTCCACCACGTTACGCGGCAATTGGTTCCACAAATCAACAACCCTGTTACTGAACCAGTATTTACCCAAGTCTTTCCTAAATCTAAACTTATCCAATTTATACCCATTGTTTCGTGTTCTGTCTTGTGTTGATATTTTTAATACCCTATTAATATCCCCCCTGTTATGTCCATTCATCCACTTGTAAACCTCTTATCATGTCACCCCTAACTCTTCGCCTTTCCAATGAATGCAACTTAAGCTTTGTTAATCTTTCTTCATATGAAAGATTTCTAATTTGGGGAATTAACTTAGTCATCCTACGTTGGACACGTTCAAGTGAACGTGTCCTATAGAACCTTGTACAGTTTACAACAGTCTAAGTGGAAATAAGATCAGACTGTAATTAAGCCTTCTTTTCCGAAGTGTTTTAAATCGTTTTTGATTTAGGAGGGAATATTCGCGTGTCTTCCCCTCACCAAGCAAATTAAGTCTTTATAGGAGGGACTGTGCTCACGTAATCCCTCGGCAAGTCTAACTCTTAGCCAGCAGGAGGCAGCTGTCAGTCTTGATGTTGCAATTGAGAGACTGCTTGATTGCAGTCAATTTCAATTACCTTTATATGTCTCATTGAATATGACTGCATATTTTGTATTGATTATTTTTTGGTTTAGGGCTTCTATACTTCTGACTAGTGCTCTTGCATTTGGGTTTAATTGGAAGAGGAGTTCTCCAAAAAGTCATGTTCGTTGAGGTGAAGAAAAAGAAATAACTAACTAGAATGTATTACACTTATTATAAAATTTACACATTTCGAACCTACATGGTTCATTCTCAAGTGATGTTACAGTTCAGGACATTATATTTATACTATTAGTGGGTCAGGTGAATACAAGTTGATCAAACAATGAGGTCAGGTGTAGACAAATGGACCGAAAAATGGGAATGCATATGGGTATATGCAGGCGATGAGTCACAATAACGTGGCTGAAGTGTGTTGACCAGACCACACACTAGAAATGGAAGGGACGACGACGTTTCGGTCCGTCCTGGACCATTCTCAAGTCGATTGTGAATGGTCCTCACATTCACAATCGACTTGAGAATGGTCCAGGACGGACCGAAACGTCGTCGTCCCTTCCATTTCTATTGTGTGGTCTGGTCAACATATGGGTATAGAATAAGGCATAGAGGAGAAAAAAGTAGAATAAGGCTAAATCGTGTACGCAACACATACAAAGATTAAACAGGTATAGTGGACGTGGCATGTTGAGCCGTGTCTTTTATGTTGGCATCTTCACGTTCTGGTCTTGTTCTTACTCTCATGGTGGGTACAGTGAATAGTTCCGTAATTTGGGTATTTATGGTGGGTTATTTTATATTTATGAAAATTGCTTCAAGAATTTATAATCATCTTACATCTTGGATTTTGCCTATTACCCAAGTGTTTATATTCAACATTTCTCTTGTTAGGGTGATGTCGTGGGCTTGTCTCATGTGATTCCTCGGGGCACAGGATTGAAGATGACAGGTCAAACGCCTCGTCAGCTTGGTCGACGTCATACCTTTGTACTTAGATTGAAGGTTACATCCTTCATGGGGGCAAGTGTACATGTATACAACGCTTGACTGCTGTAGAGGGTTCTCCGTCTGATTCGGGCTGCTTTTAATAAGGAGGTTGATAATCTTTGTTTTATAGAATATGATCAGGTCTATGTTTAGGTTAAGAGTAATGCTTTTTACTCATTTACGGATTATTTCTTTCATTATTTTTTTTTTTTATGTTCACTGTGCATAGTTGAGTTGTAATATAATTTTATTGGAGGTGTTGTGGTTTCTGTTCTAGGTTCAGGATTATACCATCGGTCCAGGTGTCTTCTTATAGCAGCGTGTATTTCCGCGTTGCTATATCCGTTGTTCACCAATACCTGAGTTACTCTTTCAAACTCTCTACTCAAATTGCTCCATTTGGAGCAGTGGGTAAGTGCTCGATGAATATAAGCATTAAGAACACTGGTTTTGTATCTGTGGAGGCATACCGCAGCTCCTATCCTGTTCTCATACCCCTCATACATGTTATCGTAACAAACACATGTTGACGCAACAGACACATGTTGACATAACATACACATGTTGACGTAACAGACACATATTGACGTTACAAACACATATTGACGTAACACACACATGTTGACGTAACAAACACATTGACGTAACACACATGTTGACGTAACACACACATGTTGACATAACATACACATGTTGACGTAAGACACATATTGACGTAACAAACACATATTGACGTAAGAAACACATATTGACGTAACACACACATGTTGACGTAACAAACACATATTGACGTAACACACATGTTGACGTAACACACACATGTTGACGTAACAGACACATGTTGACATAACATACACATATTGACGTAACAGACACATGTTGACGTAACAGACACATATTGACGTAACAGACACATGTTGACGTAACAGACACATATTGACGTAACACACACATGTTGACGTAACACACACCTGTTGACGTAACAGACACATGTTGACGTAACAGATACATGTTGACGTAACAGACACAAGTTGACGTAACAAACACATATTGACGTAACACACACATGTTGACGTAACACACACATGTTGACGTAACAAACACATATTGGCGTAACAGACACATGTTGACGTAACAGATACATGTTGACGTAACAGTCACATATTGACGTAACAAACACATATTGACGTAACACACACATGTTAACGTAACAGACACATGTTGAGGTAACAGACACATGTTGACATAACAGACACATGTTGACGTAACAGACACATGTTGACATAGAAGACACATGTTGACGCTACAGACACATGTTGACGTAACAGACACATGTTGACGCAACAGACACATGTTGACGCAACAGACACATGTTGACGTAACAGACACATGTTGACGTAACAGACACATGTTGACGTAACAGACGACACATTGACGTAACAAGACACATGTTGACGGGAATACAAGACGGAGAAATAGATAAAATAGACAGTCTGTGTAATATACTTTGGTTCTATCACACAAGTAGGTGAAAGAGAGGTCTACTTCTGTCTACTGTTAGCTTACCCAGTTAATGGTAAGGCTTAACCTACTGGTCTTTCCCCTGGAACACGGCCTGTTAAACGCCTTACAACCATGCTTACAATTGCTGATGGACGAGCAGGGTGCGAGATGTTAAGAGTTGGTGCCCAGTCGATCCTTCCTGTCCATGATTCGAGCCTGGCGGAAGTAGCTGGTGCAGAGTGGATTGTGTTCAGTGTGTTCATTGAACAGTTTCACTAAACAGTTTCACTAAACAGTTTCACTAAACAGTTTCAATAAACAGTTTCAATGAACAGTTTTAATGAACAGTTTTAATGAACAGTTTTAATGAACAGTTTTAATGAACAGTTTTAATGAACAGTTTCACTGAACAGTTTCACTGAACAGTTTCAATGAACAGTTTCACTAAACAGTTTCACTAAACAGTAGCTTTTCACTGAGAAAGAGAGAGAGCGCTGACGGTCCATCTGGGCTCTGTAGTCTCTCAAAACATTCCAGGAACACAAGTTATCATACACATAAGTGTTCCATTACGAAACCTGTCCATCTTTCCTCAATCATGGCAGCTTTGTTTACATTTATTAAACAGCTGACGAGCACCACACCTGCGCCACGAGGTTGTTCATAACAATAACATTAACCTTGGGTTGTGAACATTAGACGTCCGTAAACAGATTAATAAAAAAGTTTTAGCCAGCAGGACCTAAGAAAGATATACAGGTTCCGTTTCATAAGTTAATGCCTAATGCATCCTGGCCGTGGACCTACATGTATTTTTGGTTTGCTCCGGGATTTGGTTTGGGTTCGAGTCCTTGCCGGGGAGGCCTAAGGCGCCAATCCGTATACCAACTGTTTGCCTCAATTCAGCAACGAGTAATTAGGGACCTGAGGCTAGATTCACGAAGTAGTTACACAAGTACTTACGAACGTGAACATCTTTCCTCAATCTTTGACGGCTTTGGTTACATTATAAACAGTTTACAAGCTTGAAAACGTCCCAATAAACTATTGTTATTATTATAAACAGCCTCCTGGTGCTTCAGAGCTCATTAACTATTTATTAATTGTAAACAAAGCCGCCAAAGATTGAGAAAAGATGTGCAGGTTCGTAAGTGCTTGCGTAACTACTTCGTGAATCTGGTCCCTGGTAGTTAACCGAGTCGAGGCTCGTGTTTCAGGGAAAATTAGTAGTGGTAAAGCTGACCTTGAGCTATGTGGGGCCTGACGGCTCAGTAGACAGCGCTCGGGATTCGTAGGCCTTAGGTTTCTGGATCAATCCCGGCGAAGTCGGAAACAAATGGGCAGAGATTCTTTCACCCTGATGAACCTGTTCACCTAGCAGTAAATAGGTACCTGGGAGTTAGACAGCTGCTACGGCTGCTGACTAAAAAACAAACAAAAAAAGAAGGAATGGTTTATTTACTGGAGCCGGTCGGCTGTGCGGACAGCACGCTGGACTTGTGATCCTGTGGTCGATCCCGGGCGCCGGCGAGAAACAATGGGCAGAGATTCTTTCACCCTATGCCTCTGTTACCTAGCAGTAAAATAGGTACCTGGGTGTTAGTCAGCTGTCTCGGGCTGCTTCCTGGGGGTGGAGGCCTGGTCGAGGACCGGGCCGCCGGGACACTAAAACCCCGAAATCATCTCAAGATAACCTCAAGATAGTCGAGGACCGGGCCGCGGGGACGCTAAGCCCCGAAATCCTCTCCAGATATAACGTGAAGATGGTGATGGTGAAGCAGGATCGCGGCCTGGTAACCGGAGCCAGCGGTCGTCTGTTACACCCGCCTGTGTAAGCAATACTCTACACGAGTTGGCAACATATTGCCAGCACTGGAAACTCTGCATCAACAACAACTTCAGCAGTGTTGATAAGATCCTTTGACGCTCCGAGGACGCCACACACACAACGCTAATTCAGTGTGGCAGAGACCAGTGCTCACTAAGGAATAGATAATTCAACATGCAGTATACCATCTATCTGTGAGGTGTCGATATCCTCATATCTACAAACTGAAGCAACGTATTCATACTCATACCGTATGTATGGATACGAAATCATATTCACCTGCAAAGGACAGACATTTGACGAAATATTTTAATACTCAAATTTTTTTTTTTAACATGGTCTCCTGGGAATAATTTAATTGCATAACCATTTTTTTAGGCTCTCCGGGATTGCATTCTCAGCTCGTGCAAATGAATCGACATTCAACCTCATCTCTCATCACATAAGTCTTAGGAGATAATTCATTCGAGAAGGAAAAACAAAAAATCCTTTTTCTTTTCACAACATCCACATGTTCCATGATGGGAAACTCTGCCTTTTGCGTCCGCCTCTTGTGCTAGAGAAGCATGAACAAACAGTGCAGGGTTCGATACCTGAATCTATGAGTTATACTCTGCAACTCTGCAACAGTCGACTGATTCAGTGTGGCAAAAGAATGGAACTACCAGGAGAAAGTGCCAGTTCATTATGACTATATAGCCCTTGGCAGGGATTAGGATAAGGATTTGGGATGGGACGGGGGAAAAAATGGTGACCAACCACTTCGATGGTCGGGAATTGAACGCCGACCTGCTGCATGAAGCGTGACCGTTGCTCTAGCGTCTAGTCCAATGCGTCTCATTCATTGTGGTTACGCTGAACCTCCCAATCATACCAATGGTTACTTCATGACTGACACACACACACTTAGTCTGACTCCTATCCATTGGACAGCAGGGGAAGCTGTACGACCAGTCCTAGTGTACCCTCCTGGCAGCCAAAGCACTCGATCTCCAACCACAAAAACGTCACGTCCCACTAGAGGTTGGATGCAATCAGGAAAATGCATATATAGAAAAAAAATCACATCATAGATTGCAGGGTCCATTGATGTGTAGCTAAGAGGAAGGGAAACAGAATGAGAAGGAATCGACGAAAGAGAAGCAATATGGAGAGAGAGAAAGATAGTGAGAGGAGCAGAGGTGAGAGAGCATAGAAGAGCAGCAGCAGCTGCACCAACAGAGGAGCAGCTGCTGCACTAGCAGTGGAGCAGCTGCTGCACCAGCAGAGGAGCAGCTGCTGCACCAGCAGAGGAGCAGCAGCTGCACCAGCCCAGCAACTTTAGGGTACCGCAGTGGTTACTTAAAACTAACTGATTAATGAGCATTTTCTTAAAGGTGTGTAATTAGCAAGCTTAATCACCGGTGTTGGATGGCCCGATTAATGAGTTATCCCAGGCAGGGATTGTTACTATAGATCAAAGGCCTTTATGAAGGCTCATATTAAAATATTTGTACAATACTCCCTATAATGATGAATAATATTCACTCTATAATGATGAATAATATTCACTCTATAATGATGAATAATATTCACTCTATAATGATGAATAATATTCACTCTATAATGATGAATAATATTCACTCTATAATGATGAATAATATTCACTCTATAATGATGAATAATATTCACTCTATAATGATGAATAATATTCACTCTATAATGATGAATAATATTCACTCTATAATGATGAATAATATTCACTCTATAATGATGAATAATATTCACTCTATAATGATGAATAATATTCACTCTATAATGATGAATAATATTCACTCTATAATGATGAATAATATTCACTCTATAATGACGGCCAATATACACTTTATGAAGATGGAAAATATAAAAACCCCATTAAAATGGTTAATGTACTTTTTATAATGATGGAGGATATACACTCTATAATGATGGATAATATACACCCTATAATGACAATAAACACCCTATGATGGACAATACTCACCCTATATTGAAGAATGCAAATATACGTAGGGTGTTTGCAGAGTTATTGGTTCTTAAAGATGTGTATTCTTAGTGCAGGTGCAATAGACTACCACGTACATATGTGTCTATATATGTGTGTGTGTGTGTGTGACAAGAATGTATGTATGTGAATGCAGCCCATCGTTATGTTTAGATAGTACTTATTGTTACTATGTGAACCATCGTACATATATTGATGTACTAATATGTTGCTAGTAAAACCTATCCTAACCTAACCATCCTAGGCCTAATACACGCTCTCTGAGGCCTAATATAGTACATATGTGTACTATACTAGGGTTACGAATATTTAAGTTTGGTTTTTAGCTATATATTTTTCGGACTAGGCAGTGAATAGTACCAAATTCTACTATTTAATTGTCAATCAATGTACGATGGTCCATATAGTTACAAAACGGACTATACAAATAGGAGGATGGGTCGGTATATGTATGTGTTATGTGTAGTGTTGTGTATGTGTTATGTGCAGGTGTTGTGTATGTGTTATGTGTAGGTGTTGTGTAGGTGTTATGTGTAGGTGTTGTGTATATGTTATGTGCAGGTGTTGTGTATGTGTTATGTGTAGGTGTTGTGTAGGTGTTATGTGTAGGTGTTGTGTATGTGTTATGTGTAGGTGTTGTGTATGTGTTATGTGTAGGTGTTGTGTATGTGTTATGTGTAGGTGTTGTGTATGTGTTATGTGTAGGTGTTGTGTATGTGTTATGTGTAGGTGTTGTGTATGTGTATGTGTTGTGTATGTGTATGTGGAGGTGTTGTGTATGTGTTATGTGTAGGTGTTGTGTATGTGTTATGTGTAGGTGTTGTGTATGTGTTATGTGTAGGTGTTGTGTATGTGTTATGTGTAGGTGTTGTGTATGTGTTATGTGTAGGTGTTGTGTATGTGTTATGTGTAGGTGTTGTGTATGTGTTATGTGTAGGTGTTGTGTATGTGTTATGTGTAGGTGTTGTGTATGTGTATGTGTGATGTACGAGTATTTTTGCGCACGTATATATGGATAATATTCGTATTATACATTAAAAATCAATATCTATTATGTATATACGTATGAATTCATAAATTATGCATTTGTTCATACGTATATTATGCAGACCACATTCCTAAAATGAAAGTACTTGAAATTACTCTTCACTCTAGAGTACCAATACGTCGTTACGGTCCACCAGAAAGTAGACTTTTGTATACTTTTGTGTGAAGCGCAAAAATAATATATTTATGTCTCTAACAAAAAAACCCTAACCTAACCTTCCTAAGCGAAATACACGCTACTGAGGCTTAATAGAGTACAAATATATATGCTATGCATGACCTATTTTTTTAGGTTTGCTTTTCATCTTTAACTTTTCCAAACAATATACAAAATATAGTACAAAAGAGTACTATCGTGAGGATGGGTACATATTAAGGCATAATACATATTATTAAATAATATATTAAATTGTTAAATTATTAAGTATCCTACGAGACACTTGGCCCCAAAAAAAAATCTTGCAGGTTATCTTTCATTTAACGTCTATAACTTTTGCAAAAAATGCAGAAGTTAAATATCTTGCAAGAAAGGTTTAATAATATCCCTGAGCTAATTTGCATTGCCAATTTTATCCGGTAACTCACACAGCAAAGGGTCAATACTTGAGGCTAGCTGCCTCATAGGAGCAGGGTCACTACTTCAGGCCAGCTGCCTCATAGGAGCAGGGGTCACTACTCACAGCTACCTCACATGAAGCAGGGGTCACTACTCACAGCTACCTCACATGAAGCAGGGGTCACTACTCACAGCTACCTCACATGAAGCAGGGGTCACTACTCACAGCTGCCTCACATGAAGCAGGGGTCACTACTCACAGCTGCCTCACATGAAGCAGGGGGTCACTACTCACAGCTGCCTCACATGAAGCAGGGGTCACTACTCACAGCTGCCTCACATGAAGCAGGGGTCACTACTCACAGCTGCCTCACATGAAGCAGGGGTCACTACTCACAGCTGCCTCACATGAAGCAGGGGTCACTACTCACAGCTAGCAAGATCAATACCCACACACACACACACACACACACACACACACACACACACACACACACACACACAGGCAACAAGAGCAATGCTCACAGCTTGCTAACTACCTTACAGGAACGAAGAGATGATCCCCAATACCTAAAAGTCATCATTCTCTTATGACCAAAACTCATCGCGCTAACTAATCAAGGATTAACTACCGCCCTGGCTTGGTAAACACGCTCGCTGTATTTAACAAATTACTCGAAGCAAAACCCGCTACCATCACTGAGTGTTTCCCTCTAAGGTTAACGAGCAGTGGTAAAGAGCGATAGTTCCGTTTAACGAGCATAAGGACAATATTCCCGTCAATTAACAATTTACCAAATACGTTCCTGCAACCCCAAAATTTAATTAGTTTTTTTAATAGCAATAATAGCCTGTTGCACCCATGAAATTTAATAATTTTCAGAAATGTGGGTAATTTTTTTTTTACATCAAAGAATGTGTCAATATCATGTGAATTGAGAATGTTGCATCGTATGCCAGAGTGGCAGAAGGATTTGCTTCACCATTTGCAATTCTTCTTCAAAACAAATCGTATTCAACACATTTCCAACAGAGCTAATTACGCCTATCTGGATAGGGATATTACCTAATATTTACGTACGCCCAACTGGCTTGACGTTGCCATAAGCCTTCTTGTGAACTTTGTCAGTGATTATGCTGCATTGCCATACTGCAGAACTGATACTCTGCCATATTGCAATGTTGACATACTGTAACACTACCATTCAGGCATGCTGCAACACTGACATTAAGGCATGCTGCAACACTGACATTCAGGTATGCGGCAACACTGACATTCACTGACATTCAGGCACGCTGCAACACTGACATCCAGGCATGCTGCAACACTGACATCCAGGCATGCTGCAACACTGACATCCAGGCATGCTGCAACACTGACATCCAGGCATGCTGCAACACTGACACCCAGGAATGCTGCAACACTGACATTCAGGCACGCTGCAACACTGACATTCAGGTACGCTGCAACACTGACATCCAGGCATGCTGCAACACTGACATTCAGACATGCTGCAACACTGACATTCAGGCATGCTGCAACACTGACATCCCGGCATGCTGCAACACTGACATCCAGGCATGCTGCAACACTGACATCCAGGCATGCTGCAACACTGACATCCCGGCATGCTGCAACACTGACATCCCGGCATGCTGCAACGCTGACATCCAGGCATGCTGCAACACTGACATCCAGGCATGCTGCAACACTGACATCCAGGCATGCTGCAACACTGACATCCAGGCATGCTGCAACACTGACATCCAGGCATGCTGCAACACTGACATCCAGGCATGCTGCAACACTGACATCCAGGCATGCTGCAACACTGACATCCAGGCATGCTGCAACACTGACATCCAGGCATGCTGCAACACTGACATCCAGGCATGCTGCAACACTGACATCCAGGCATGCTGCAACACTGACATCCAGGCATGCTGCAACACTGACATTCAGGCATGCTGCAACACTGACATTCAGGCATGCTGCAACACTGACATCCAGGCATGCTGTAACACTGACATCCAGGCATGCTGCAACACTGACATCCAGGAATGCTGCAACACTGACATCCAGGAATGCTGCAACACTGACATCCAGGAATGCTGCAACACTGACATTCAGGCATGCTGCAACACTGACATCCAGGCATGCTGTAACACTGATATCCAGGCATGCTGCAACACTGACATCCAGGAATGCTGCAACACTGACATCCAGGAATGCTGCAACACTGACATCCAGGAATGCTGCAACACTGACTGATAGCTAAGCAACTGCATGAGTATATCTTCTTGTCTCGCGTTAGCAGAACGTCAGCCACTGTCCTGCTGACTGCTGACCACAACAGCCTGACAGGAGACCACCACCACAACAGCCTGACAGGAGACCACCACAATAGCCTGACAGGAGACCACCACAACAGCCTGACAGGAGACCAGCACAATAGCCTGAGAGGAGACCACCACAATAGCCTGACAGGAGACCACCACAACAGCCTGACAGGTGACCACCACAACAGACTGACAGGAGACCACCACAACAGCCTGACAGGAGACCACCACCACACCAGCCTGACAGGAGACCACCACCACAACAGGCTGACAGGAGACCACCACCACAACAGGCTGACAGGAGACCACCACAACAGCCTGACAGGAGACCACCACCACAACAGGCTGACAGGAGACCACCACAACAGCCTGACAGGAGACCACCACAACAGCCTGACAAGAGACCACCACCACAACAGCCTGACAGGAGACCACCACAACAGCCTGACAGGAGACCACCACCACAACAGCCTGACAGGAGACCACCACAACAGCCTGACAGGAGACCACCACCACAACAGCCTGACAGGAGACCACCACAACAGCCTGACAGGAGACCACCACAACAGCCTGACAGGAGACCACCACCACAACAGGCTGACAGGAGACCACCACAACAGCCTGACAGGAGACCACCACAACAGCCTGACAAGAGACCACCACCACAACAGCCTGACAGGAGACCACCACAACAGCCTGACAGGAGACCACCACCACAACAGCCTGACAGGAGACCACCACAACAGCCTGACAGGAGACCACCACCACAACAGCCTGACAGGAGACCACCACAACAGCCTGACAGGAGACCACCACAACAGCCTGACAGGAGACCACCACAATAGCCTGACAGGAGACCACCACAATAGCTTCTCTCCTTGCTACTCTCCAACATAAATCCGTGATTGAAAAAAAATAAACTTTTGAAATAAATAGATACAAGTGTCCAACACATTTCTGGACAATTGGCTACCATGTGAATGTCCATAGCGAGTGCATTACCCGCTGGACAATACCTTGTGTCCGGCCAGTCAACTGTCATCTCTGTATTTACCAATTAAATAACACTTTCTCCTAATTTTAACCTCACGATACTTTCCATGGAGGAACTTGGCTTTTGTGTAGAAAGTTTTAAGTGATGTTACCCTCGCTGACCACCCTCCCCCCCCCCTCCCAGGATGCAACCCCACAACTAGCTGGGTAACTCCTGGGTATCTATTTACCGTTAGGTGAACAGGTGCATTAGGTGATAGGAAACGCACTCAACCATTTCTGTTCCGTTCGGGATTCGATCCTGGAATTCCAGATTGAGTGTCGCGAACGAAGTTGACTTCACTACCGTTTTTTTATTTGTCCGAACACATCTCTCTTCTGAGTAAATATATATTTTATGGATATACAATTTGTTGGCGGGAACGACATATTCAAGAAATTAATCAGTCAGGGTTCTTGCAATTGACAGCCTTACATGTATCAACATTGAGAAAAATCCAGTAAATCTCGATTTTATGCAACATTAATCTGTCTGCCTGTCAACCAGCAAATCCCCCCCCCCTCCCTGTTTGGTTTTCTCAGCTGTGAGTGAGGATTTTGCATCCGCCTTCTCTAAGATCGCGCACTTGACTTAGACAAGAAATTGTTCAAATATATATATATATATATATATATATATATATATATATATATATATATATATATATATATATATATATATATATATATATATACACACACACATTGGGCGGTCAGGCGAGGGGGTCACCCATGTGCCACCCAGTGTTTATAGAAATATATTTGTGAAAGAAAAACACAAATCAGCAATCATGTTTAGAGTTAGTCGAGCTCAGTGTAAGAGTACAATTATATGGGTCTTTCACTATAGTGCAGTGATATACAAAAAAATTATACCAGTGTTTTAAATGTCGCCCTGACCCCCTCCACCCCCCCCCCCCCCCTTAAGCCGAGCGGTGCCCGGTCAACCCCCCCTCCCCTCCCCGCCCACCGGCCTCACCGCACCACTGTACCTCCTGCCACCCCGCTCCTGGGCGTCTCACACCCACCTATTCACTGCCCACACAGTGCCTGTTGCAGAGATGTGTCACCCTCCATGCACCCAGATATGACACAGGTCACAGCAAGCATTCAGGTTCCTCCCAAAAGGGAGGGAGACACAAGTACCCACATGAGTGGTGAGGGCGAGGGACAGCTACCCACCCGTGCTCGTTCAACCTGTCCTCTTAAAAAGAACGTCGCTTTTGGCCGTTTGCCCGTATGGCCGAATATGGACGTAATTTGAAAATGAAAAAAAAATAATATAAATTTGGGATGTTTTTTTCAACAACAATAAGTTAAGGGTCCTCTGATAGGTTAGGTGGGCAGGAAATTATCATAAAGTTTCAAAACGGTATGAAAAACGTTAATGGAAAGAATCTTCTCCTAAGGTTGCCGAGTAAGACGAACGACTCAAACAGAAAACGGAACAGTACGTCACTTTTGTGAGTCGATTTCATTTCAAATTACGTCCAAATTTGGCCATAGCGCGCATACGGGCCAAAAGTGACGTTATTTTTAAGAGGACGGGTTGCGTCCACCCTCCCACGCCGCCGATGTTTCAGCTCGCCCGGGGGATGAAGGGGACACCCCCAACTAATCAGGAACCCCTCAGCCAGGAACACGGTTCTGGGAACAATACACCCAGAGGACCCAGAGGAACATGTCGGGTTTATGACGAATCTCCCAGCCATAGAGGCGATGGAACCCTCCGTCAACACAACGGCTGTGAGGGTTCATGGACGGTACCTGTAGAGAGAGAAGGCCCACAGATCCCCCCGGCACCCCACACATCCCAGCAAACTTCCTGTCATCAGATGACCTCCTGGGGGCCATCAGATGACCTCCTGGGGGCCATCAGATGACCTCCTGGGGGCCATCAGATGACCTCCTGGGGGCCATCAGATGACCTCCTGGGGGCCATCAGATGACCTCCTGGGGGCCATCAGATGACCTCCTGGGGGCCATCAGATGACCTCCTGGGGGCCATCAAAGCCTCCACCACCAGAACTCTTCCCCACATTCCTAAAGCAGCGCGCCCATTTGCAGCAGGGAAATATACAGACCTAAGGCAACCCGTTCTCACACTTGCTTATAGTCAATATTGGCTTATTAATAAGTCCATATGTGACATACTAATTTATTGTGAATATTTGAGTTTACCTTGAAATGCTGAATAGAAAACACCGACCTAACCAAACCTTCTTAGTATGTTAAGATAAACATCATATGGCTTCTTAATTACAATTAGTACTTAACCTATTTCTATGCTGATATTACAGTTTTATAAAAATAACAAAACAAAACCAAAATATTTAAATTGTAAATTAACTAAGGATATTGTCAAATATTGTATAAAAACTCTATTGTTTAATAAAACTGAAAAAGAAATTCCCAATATTAAAACTGGTCTTTAGCAAATCTATAGAAAGAGTTTGTACCTTAAAATCAAAATATAACTTGGCATATACCAAATATGTACTTATTAATCAGCCAAATAGTGACTATAATCAATAAGTCATATATATATACTGTCTTGTGCGAGAGCGGGTTGCCTAAGGAAAGTGAGTGAACGGTCTGCAAATCTTAATGCTGCGGCCATCATCAAATCATGGCATAACTTGTTCCTGTTTGGCAATATTTGCTTAGGCGTACCAGCAAGATGAGGCAAGTCATTAGCCTCATCAGTCACTAGGGCAATAAATAATTTCCCCAGAGCTGACAACTTATCCCCCATACCTCCTCAACACAAAAGCAACCATGGCAGACCCAAGAGTTCCAATGACAATTTCAAGGTTGGAACACAAGTGACCCAAAAATTTTAAGAGGGCAACACAGTTGGGGCAATTAGGTTACTTACCAGTGAAGACACAATCGCCCCTAGAAATACTGCAACTGCCGACTCACTGAGAGAGAAGCACCCTCCCAGAGTACCATGGGAACCCACTGCTTGGGACACAAATGCCCAGACATGGGACCTCCATTCCTCCAAGCGTCAGAGGTATACAAAGCCATCATGTCATTTCCGCCAGGCTCAGCAGGGGGATACACTGGAGTAAGACCTCAACACCTCAAGGAGATGACAAACCCAGTTCTCGGCGAAGTTGCCGAGACACTATTGTCAGAGGTCACGAAGTTTGTCAATGACTGCCTCTCTGGGCTGATCCCAGATACAATTAAACCCTTCTTCTTCGGAGCATCACTTTGTGCCCTTAAGAAGAAGGATGGTGGAGTCAGACCCATTGCCGTGGGTAACACACTTCGGCGCCTTGTTGCTAGGGCAGCTGTCAGAAAAATTAGCATAGACGCTGCAACGATGCTTCGACCCCATCAACTAGGTTGTGATGTCCCCGATGGCTGTGAAGCAGCAGCTCATGCAGCACGAGCCTATATTAAGCACCTCCCAGAAAATATGGCATTAATTAGACTTTAAAAATGCCTTCAACCATGTAAAAAGGGATGTGGTATTGGAAGCCGTTCGAACAAGCCTTCCTTGTCTACTCCTCTTCTTTCCAGCAGGGTACAATAGGGAATCGACACTGTTGTTTGGGGAACATGAAGTTGTTTCCGCAGATGATGTCCAGCAGGAAGACCCACTTGCCCCTTTCCTTTTTTTGCATGACAGCTATAGAGGTCACAAGCAGGTTGTCCAGCGAATTCAACATCTGGTTCCTGGACGATGGCACCCTGGGAGGGACACAAGAATCCCTGCTAGGAGATCTACAGCTAGTGAAATCTAAGAGAGAGGAGTTAGGCCTTACACTAAACCCATCAAAGTGTGAAATCATCTCATCCAGCCAACCAATCATAGATGCAGTACGAATATTATTGCCAGGAGCCCCAGTGATCGCTCCCACCGACAGTGTGCTGCTAGGGGCACCTCTGGGCTCGAACGCCATTCAGGTAGTTCTCGAAGAAAAGCTGAACAACCTGAGGAGGATGGAGGGAAGAATAAGGACTTTGGATGCTCACGATGCTTTGTACCTTCTCGCAAGGTGCCTGTCTTTGCCCAGGCTTACCTATTTTCTCAGGTGTGCTCCCTCCTTCGACAGCCCAAAATTAACGGAAAATGACTCACTCCTAAAGTCAATAATTATGAAAGTGTTAAACCTCTCCCTGCAAGATGACCAGGGGACTCAAGCAACGCTCCCAGTTAGACTCGGGGGGATAGGTATTCCAAAGGCGATACAGTTGGCATTGTCGGCATTCTTATCCTCAACCAGTGCTACAGGTGATTTAGTAAATAAAATACTACCAGAATACCTAAGGAACTTCACTGAGATTCATGATCCCAAATTTGCGGAAGGAGCTGGTCAGTGGGACACTCTTGCCACCTCACATCCTCGACCAACTTTTCCAAACGACGGCAAACAGACCAAGTGGAATAACCCCATAGTGGAGAACATTGCAACAGTATTGCTGGAGGCAACTTCTCAGAAGGACAGAGCGTGTCTCCTAGCTGTGCAAGCCCCCCATGCTGGGGACTTCCTGTTGCCAGTCCCTAATTTCGCCTTGGGCACCCGCCTGGACCATCGGGCCCTAAGTATTGGTGTTGCTCTGCGCCTTGCCGCCCCAATGTCGTATTGATCTGCCATGCACGGGCAGACCAATACGACAGCCATGGTCTCATCTGTCGTAAGACACAGGGAAAGATTGCCAGACATGAAACAGTCAATGGCATCATCAAAAGAAGTTTGGCTACAGCTGGGTGTCCAGCACAAAGTTGTTGTCCTCATTTGTGCAGACCTGACAATAGCCAGAAAACGCCCAGATGGAGTCACCCTGCAGCCATGGAGGGAAGGTAAACACGTTGTATGGGATTAAACGTGTGCGTCTAGATTGGCTGATACCTATCTACCTTACAGCGCAGCTGAGGGAGGCGGGGCAGCCACCTTCAGGGAGACCCAGAAAACCGACAAGTACAAAGACAAAGAACGTTGTTACAGGTTCGTGCCGATAGGCTCTGACACTCTGGGCGCCTGGGGTAAATGTGCACTTAAGTTCTTACAGAAGGTGGGCGAGGAACTCATTGGGAAAACTAAAGACTCACGAGCGGCCAGTTTCCTGTTCCAGCGCCTCAGTGTCGCAGTTCAGAGGGGAAACCCGTACTGTATCCTGGGTATGCACCCAACCTCCGAGGAGCTGGACGAGGCCTTCGAACACTGATTGTTATATTGTCATATATATATATGTGTGTTCTCTGTAAACTGTAGCATTGCAATAAAGTAAAATAAAACAAAATAAAAACAATGAAAATAAAACAAATAATAGAGGTGGTAGGAGAACAAAAGATTAAAGCGTTCAGTGAGAATCGACAAGGTCCTCTCTGAATACTCTTTATTTTCTTCGTAGAGGATGTGGGTTCCTACAATTGCACCAGAGGTGGTACCCCTATTATATTATATATGTGTGTATATATATATATATATATATATATATAGGTATATGGGTATATATATGGGTAATTATATATATATATATATATATATATATATATATATATATATATATATATATATATATATATATATATATATATATATATGTCGTACCTAGTAGCCAGAACTCACTTCTCAGCCTACTATGCAAGGCCCGATTTGCCTAATAAGCCAAGTTTTCATGAATTAATGTTTTTTCGTCTACCTAACCTACCTAACCTAACCTAACCTAGCTTTTTTCGGCTACCTAACCTAACATTACCTATAAAGATAGGTTAGGTTAGGTTAGGTAGGGTTGGTTAGGTTCGATCGTATATCTACGTTAATTTTAAATCCAATAAAAAAAATTTACCTCATACATAATGAAATGGGTAGCTTTATCATTTCATAAGAAAATAATTTGAGAAAATATATTAATTCAGGAAAACTTGGCTTATTAGGCAAATCGGGCCTTGCATAGTAGGCTGAGAAGTGAGTTCTGGCTACTAGGTACGACATATATATATATATATATATATATATATATATATATATAGGTATATGGGTATATATATGGGTAATATATATATATATATATATGGGCAATGGGTATATATATATATATATATATATATATATATATATATATATATATATATATATATATATATATATATATATATATATATATATATATATATATATATATATATTTATTAGTAAATTTTGGTAGCAGTCTTTCCTGTAGACATATATTATTAAATATGACCGAAAAAGTAAGATTAATAATTCTAACACGAATTTTCTCAATCATTCGTACATTTCTTTTCACTGTTGGTGGTAATTCAAAAATCAATTCTCCAAAATTCATTTTTATTTCTAGTCTGATGCGACACTTGAGCGCGTTTCGTAAAACTTATTACATTTTCAAAGACTTTAGTTTACACATACACAACTGAATAGAACTTACACATCTCCGATTTGTTTATATCTACATTTGAGTGAGGTGGATGGGGTGAGGTGGTATTAATAGGGTATTAAATTCATCAACACAAGACAGAACACGAAACAATGGGTATTGAATGGAAGTGATTGTAGAAAGCCTATTGGTCCATATTTCTTGATGCTTCTATATTGGAGCGGAGTCTTGAGGTGGGTAGAATATAGTTGTGCATTATTTGGCTGTTGATTGCTGGTGTTGACTTCTTAATGTGTAGTGCCTCGCAAACGTCAAGCCGTCTGCTATCGCTGTATCTATCGATGATTTCTGTGTTGTTTACTAGGATTTCTCTGGCGATGGTTTGGTTGTGGGAAGAGATTATATGTTCCTTAATGGAGCCCTGTTGCTTATGCATCGTTAAACGCCTAGAAAGAGATGTTGTTGTCTTGCCTATATACTGTTTTTTTTTTGGAGCTTACAGTCCCCAAGAGGGCATTTGAAGGCATAGACGACGTTGGTCTCTTTTAAAGCGTTTTGCTTTGTGTCTGGAGAGTTTCTCATGAGTAGGCTGGCCGTTTTTCTGGTTTTATAGTAAATCGTCAGTTGTATCCTCTGATTTTTGTCTGTAGGGATAACGTTTCTATTAAGAATATCTTTCAGGACCCTTTCCTCCGTTTTATGAGCTGTGGAAAAGAAGTTCCTGTAAAATAGTCTAATAGGGGGTATAGGTGTTGTGTTAGTTGTCTCTTCAGAGATCTCTTCAGAACTAACACAACACCTATACCCCCTATTAGACTATTTTACAGGAACTTCTTTTCCACAGCTCATAAAACGGAGGAAAGGGTCCTGAAAGATATTGTTAATAGAAATGTTATCCCTACAGACAAAAATCAGAGGATACAACTGACGATTTACTATAAAACCAGAAAAACGGCCAGCCTACTGTTACGACCCTCTCGGGACGCAACGGGGTTCTCACTCTGATGTTGTTAGAGTCAGATATATATATCCGTTCCCAAGCCAGTAGTGGCTATCAAGGGATGAGATCCGTGACGCAAGTAACTTAAAGGGAGTAGGGAAAGAAAGCTAAGAACTTAATATTATAATTTTCACCATCACCGATTAAATATATAAAATAAAAGAGTGCACAAGGGGGAGGGATATTAACACGTGACAAGGGGATTCTTCACAATGTAGTCTTCTGCTGAAGACTCTGGATCCATAAGCTAGGCGCTGAGTCCTTGGTGCTTTCTTCGTGGCCACACAACGAATTCTTCAAAGAAGCTGAGCCTACCCTGGCCACAGGTCAGCCAAAACACATGTCCACTGGGGGCACCGCCGTGGAGGCCGTCAACCAAACGTCCAGCTGGTCTGCTGGCAGGTTCTGAGCCAACAAGGCTGGTACGGCCCCTCCACGAACGATAAAAGGGGAACGCCCTAGACAGGAGCCTCGTGTGACACCACAAATCACTCTCCTGTCTTCAGTACCCCAGTGGATGATTGTCTCCAACAGTCGGTCCCGGGTGAAATCCTTTTACTGCCACTCCACTGGCAGGCTAACACACCACAGTGTTCTTCCGGGGGGACGACTTCACGACAGCTGCAGCAAGGTTCAAGGTATGGAGACTGGCTGCCTCGGGTAGACTGACTCCACTTCCATCACAGCAGTCCCAGGTCGGCTCTGTAAGCAGACACGTCATCAATAACTGGGACACTAAAACACCTCACTTACGGGCTCGGGCACAAACATCTGACGTATCCAGTCCATAGATGGCGCTGTCGTCGGAGCACCACCTCACCAGAGGTCAGTGGCGGCGGTGTAGAGTGCTGAACGGGACTGGAAACTGGCCCTCGTAGCTGATACACGGCATCCTCACCAGGTGTCGTCGTCGTTTGGCGGGGGTTTTCGGGAGCTGACCCACAGATGGCGTGGTCGTTACTACTCCGTGCTCGGACGCTGGATCCGGGTTCGTAACACCTACTCATGAGAAACTCTCCAGACACAAAGCAAAACGCTTTAAAAGAGACCAACGTCGTCTATGCCTTCAAATGCCCTCTTGGGGACTGTAAGCTCCAAAAAAAACAGTATATAGGCAAGACAACAACATCTCTTTCTAGGCGTTTAACGATGCATAAGCAACAGGGCTCCATTAAGGAACATATAATCTCTTCCCACAACCAAACCATCGCCAGAGAAATCCTAGTAAACAACACAGAAATCATCGATAGATACAGCGATAGCAGACGGCTTGACGTTTGCGAGGCACTACACATTAAGAAGTCAACACCAGCAATCAACTACCAATTAATGCACAACTATATTCTACCCACCTCAAGACTCCGCTCCAATATAGAAGCATCAAGAAATATGGACCAATAGGCTTTCTACAATCACTTCCATTCAATACCCATTGTTTCGTGTTCTGTCTTGTGTTGATGAATTTAATACCCTATTAATACCACCTCACCCCATCCACCTCACTCAAATGTAGATATAAACAAATCGGAGATGTGTAAGTTCTATTCAGTTGTGTATGTGTAACTAAAGTCTTTGAAAATGTAATAAGTTTTACGAAACGCGCTCAAGTGTCGCGTCAGACTAGAAATAAAAATGAATTTTGGAGAATTGATATTTGAATTACCACCAACAGTGAAAAGAAATGTACGAAAGATTGAGAAAATTCGTGATAGAATTATTAATCTTACTTTTTCGGTCATATTTAAATATATATATATATATATATATATATATATATATATATATATATATATATATATATATATATATATATATATATATGTCGTACCTAGTAGCCAGAACTCACTTCTATGCCTACTATGCAAGGCCCGATTTGCCTAATAAGCCAAGTTTTCATGAATTAAATGTTTTTCGTCTACCTAACCTACCTAACCTAACCTAACTTAACTTTTTCGGCTACCTAACCTAACCTAACCTATAGAGATAGGTTATGTTAGGTTAGGTAGGGTTGGTTAGGTTCGGTCATATATCTACGTTAATTTTAACTCCAATAAAAAAAATTGACCTCATTCGTAATGAAATGGGTAGCTTTATCATTTCATAAGAAAAAAATTAGAGAAAATATATTATTTCAGGAAAACTTGGCTTATTAGGCAAATCGGGCCTTGCATAGTAAGCCAAGAAGTGCGTTCTGGCTACTAGGTACGACATATATATATATATATATATTTATATATTTATATAACAAGAAAATGTTCAATTATAAGTGACTTAGATAAGAAAGTCTTCAAACATAAGTGACTTAAGAAGGTGTTCAAATGTAAATGACATAAACAAGAAGGCGTTGAAATATAAAAGGACAGTCTAGAAAGGATTCCTTTCGGATATATTACTTTTGTGGCGATGAAGCAGCTTACTAACTTCACGATTTTTTTAACGAAGTTCAAGAGAGATTCAAAAAGTTTAAGAAATTCAGGAGTCAGGAGGAATTTGACCTTAGTTCTAAGGACTTAAACAGACTTATTTTTTTTCGAACAAGCGAACCGGGTGAACGCCTCCAAGATGAAGGAGGAGAACCTGTTGAAAAGGAGCTAGTCTTGTGGGGAAGAGGCCCCGAAGAGGCACACGGCCCTCTGAAGTCTACCGAGGCGGAGTGCTGTTAGGCTTTCTCAAGCCCACAAGGCAGGTGTTAGGCTTTCTCAAGCCCACAAGGCAGGTGTTAGGCTTTCTCAAGCCCACAAGGCAGGTGTTAGGCTTTCTCAAGCCCACAAGGCAGGTGTTAGGCTTTCTCAAGCCCACAGGGCAGGTGTTAGGCTCTCTCAGGCCCACAGGGCAGGTGTTAGGCTCTCTCAGGCCCACAGGGCAGGTGTTAGGCTCTCTCAGGCCCACAGGGCAGGTGTTAGGCTCTCTCAGGCCCACAGGGCAGGTGTTAGGCTCTCTCAGGCCCACAGGGCAGGTGTTAGGCTCTCTCAGGCCCACAGGGCAGGTGTTAGGCTCTCTCAGGCCCACAGGGCAGGTGTTAGGCTCTCTCAGGCCCACAGGGCAGGTGTTAGGCTCTCTCAGGCCCACAGGGCAGGTGTTAGGCTCTCTCAGGCCCACAGGGCAGGTGTTAGGCTCTCTCAGGCCCACAGGGCAGGTGTTAGGCTCTCTCAGGCCCACAGGGCAGGTGTTAGGCTCTCTCAGGCCCACAAGGCAGGTGTTAGGCTCTCTCAGGCCCACAAGGCAGGTGTTAGGCTCTCTCAGGCCCACAAGGCAGGTGTTAGGCTCTCTCAGGCCCACAAGGCAGGTGTTAGGCTCTCTCAGGCCCACAAGGCAGGTGTTAGGCTCTCTCAGGCCCACAAGGCAGGTGTTAGGCTCTCTCAGGCCCACAAGGCAGGTGTTAGGCTCTCTCAGGCCCACAAGGCAGGTGTTAGGCTCTCTCAGGCCCACAAGGCAGGTGTTAGGCTCTCTCAGGCCCACAAGGCAGGTGTTAGGCTCTCTCAGGCCCACAAGGCAGGTGTTAGGCTCTCTCAGGCCCACAAGGCAGGTGTTAGGCTCTCTCAGGCCCACAAGGCAGGTGTTAGGCTCTCTCAGGCCCACAAGGCAGGTGTTAGGCTCTCTCAGGCCCACAAGGCAGGTGTTAGGCTCTCTCAGGCCCACAAGGCAGGTGTTAGGCTCTCTCAGGCCCACAAGGCAGGTGTTAGGCTCTCTCAGGCCCACAAGGCAGGTGTTAGGCTCTCTCAGGCCCACAAGGCAGGTGTTAGGCTCTCTCAGGCCCACAAGGCAGGTGTTAGGCTCTC
>NC_091197.1:17995901-18055901 GCF_040958095.1 Procambarus clarkii | reverse complement strand
ACAATACACTCTGAAGTCGATTGAATGATCACATAACTGAATGTAAATACACAGTGCTAGAGTGCTGGGCTGTAAGAACAGCATAAGAAGTTGTTTTAAATGTGAGGAAAGAGATTTACCAGTTTGGCGGATGTAAACAAATGCACACTTACTTGCAATGGATGAACCGCTATCTAATTATATAAAAAAGAGCTCCTCGTCAATGGAAACGATCTGCAGGTGTTGTTGCTGTTGGGTGATAGGAATAAATAGCCTAGGCTACCAATGACTTAACAGTCGGGTAGCCATTTGGTCAGAGTCCTGGACTTGGCAGTAAGTTCATTACACATGTCACTCTAAAGTTTGAACCTTTCACGACAGGAGCTCTCTCAGAAATGATTTGCTTGCTGTTCATGCTTTACCTGTCACAGGTTAGGCATCTATATAGTAGGTATATAAAAAGACGCGCCTATTCGAATGGAACGTTGTGTCGAAATTTCAAAGCAATCGGTAAAAAGATTTCGAAGATTTCCCTCATATGAAAAACACAATTTTTAAAAAAAAGCATTTTCTTTGTTTGTTTTTTTACCGTCACAGAAGTGACATCTATACAGTATGTAAATAAAAACCTGCTCGGATGCGAATGGAATGTTGTGTGAAAATTTCAAAGCAATCGGTGAAGAACTTTCGGAGATTAGCGGTTATGCACAAACGAACGTTTTATTGATATTATATATATATATATATATATATATATATATATATATATATATATATATATATATATATATATATATATTATATATATATATGTCGTACCTAGTAGCCAGAACGTCGTACTCGGCCTACTATGCAAGGCCCGATTTGCCTAATAAGCCAAGTTTTCATGAATTAATTGTTTTTCGACTACCTAACCTACCTAACCTAACCTAACCTAACTTTTTCGGCTACCTAACCTAACCTAACCTGTAAAGATAGGTTAGGTTAGGTAGGGTTGGTTAGGTTCGGTCATATATCTACGTTAATTTTAACTCCAATAAAAAAAAAATTGTCCTCAAACATAATGAAATGGGTAGCTTTATCATTTCATAAGAAAAAAATTAGAGAAAATATATTAATTAAGGAAAACTTGGCTTATTAGGCAAATCGGACCTTGCATTTTAGGCTGAGAAGTGCGTTCTGGCTACTAGGTACGACATATATATATATATATATATATATATATATATATATATATATATATATATATATTAGTATATTTTGGTAGCAGTCTTTCCTGTAGACATATTTTATTAAATATGACCGAAAAAGTAAGATTAATAATTCTAACACGAATTTTCTCAATCTTTCGTACATTATGCTTCACTGTTGGAGGTAAATCAAAAATCACTTCTCCAAAATTCATTTTTATTTCTAGTCTGACGCGACACGGGCGCGTTTCGTAAAACTTATTACATTTTCAAAGACTTCACAAATACACAACTGATTAGAACTTGCGTTTCCCTGATTTTATATCTACATTTGAGTGAGGTGGGAAGGGTGATGTGGCATTACATTTGAGTGAGGTGGGAAGGATGATGTGGCATTAGAGGATATTAATAGGGTATTAAAAGTATCAACACAAGACAGAACACGAAACAATGGGTATTGAATAGAAGTGTTTGTAGAAAGCCTATTGGTCCATATTTCTTGATGCTTCTATATTGGAGCGGAGTCTTGAGGTGGGTAGAATATAGTTGTGCAATAATTGGCTGTTGATTGCTGGTGTTGACTTCTTGATGTGTAGTGCCTCGCAAACGTCAAGCCGCCTGCTATCGCTGTATCTATCGATGATTTCTGTGTTGTTTACTAGGATTTCTCTGGCGATGGTTTGGTTATGGGAAGAGATTATATGTTCCTTAATGGAGCCCTGTTGTTTATGCATCGTTAAACGCCTAGAAAGAGATGTTGTTGTCTTGCCTATATACTGGGTTTTTTGGAGCTTACAGTCCCCAAGTGGGCATTTGAAGGCATAGACGACGTTAGTCTCCTTTAAAGCGTTCTGTTTCGTGTCTGGAGAGTTTCTCATGAGTAGGCTGGCCGTTTTTCTGGTTTTATAGTAAATCGTCAGTTGTATCCTCTGATTTTTGTCTGTAGGGATAACGTTTCTATTAACAATATCTTTCAGGACCCTTTCCTCTGTTTTATGAGCTGTGGAAAAGAAGTTCCTGTAAAATAGTCTAATAGGGGGTATAGGTGTTGTGTTAGTTGTCTCTTCGGAGGTTGCATGGCTTTTCACTTTCCTTCTTATGATGTCTTCGATGAAACCATTGGAGAAGCCGTTATTGACTAGAACCTGCCTTACCCTACAGAGTTCTTCGTCGACTTGCTTCCATTCTGAGCTGTGGCTGAGAGCACGGTCGACGTATGCGTTAACAACACTCCTCTTGTACCTGTCAGGGCAGTCGCTGTTGGCATTTAGGCACATTCCTATGTTTGTTTCCTTTGTGTAGACCGCAGTGTGGAAACCTCCGCCCTTTTCCATGACTGTTACATCTAGAAAAGGCAGCTTCCCATCCTTTTCCGTCTCGTAAGTGAAACGCAGCACGGAACTCTGCTCAAATGCCTCCTTCAGCTCCTGCAGATGTCTGACATCAGGTACCTGTGTAAAAATGTCGTCAACATACCTGCAGTATATGGCCGGTTTCAAGTTCATGTCGACTAAGACTTTTTGCTCGATGGTACCCATGTAGAAGTTTGCAAACAGGACACCTAGGGGAGAACCCATAGCGACCCCATCTACTTGCTTATACATATGCCCATCCGGGCTCAAGAAGGGTGCCTCTTTAGTACAAGCTTGGAGTAGTTTCCTCAGAATACTTTCTGGCATGTCAAGAGGAGTACAGGCTGGATCACGATTCACTTACGAGACGGAAAAGGATGGGAAGCTGCCTTTTCTAGATGTAACAGTCATGGAAAAGGGCGGAGGTTTCCACACTGCAGTCTACACAAAGGAAACAAACATAGGAATGTGCCTAAATGCCAACAGCGACTGCCCTGACAGGTACAAGAGGAGTGTTGTTAACGCTTATGTCGACCGTGCTCTCAGCCACAGCTCAGAATGGAAGCAAGTCGACGAAGAACTCTGTAGGGTAAGGCAGGTTCTAGTCAATAACGGCTTCTCCAATGGTTTCATCGAAGACATCATAAGAAGGAAAGTGAAAAGCCATGCAACCTCCGAAGAGACAACTAACACAACACCTATACCCCCTATTAGACTATTTTACAGGAACTTCTTTTCCACAGCTCATAAAACAGAGGAAAGGGTCCTGAAAGATATTGTTAATAGAAACGTTATCCCTACAGACAAAAATCAGAGGATACAACTGACGATTTACTATAAAACCAGAAAAACGGCCAGCCTACTCATGAGAAACTCTCCAGACACGAAACAGAACGCTTTAAAAGAGACTAACGTCGTCGATGCCTTCAAATGCCCACTTGGGGACTGTAAGCTCCAAAAAACCCAGTATATAGGCAAGACAACAACATCTCTTTCTAGGCGTTTAACGATGCATAAACAACAGGGCTCCATTAAGGAACATATAATCTCTTCCCATAACCAAACCATCGCCAGAGAAATCCTAGTAAACAACACAGAAATCATCGATAGATACAGCGATAGCAGGCGGCTTGACGTTTGCGAGGCACTACACATCAAGAAGTCAACACCAGCAATCAACAGCCAATTATTGCACAACTATATTCTACCCACCTCAAGACTCCGCTCCAATATAGAAGCATCAAGAAATATGGACCAATAGGCTTTCTACAAACACTTCTATTCAATATCCATTGTTTCGTGTTCTGTCTTGTGTTGATACTTTTAATACCCTATTAATATCCTCTAATGCCACATCATCCTTCCCACCTCACTCAAATGTAATGCCACATCACCCTTCCCACCTCACTCAAATGTAGATATAAAATCAGGGAAACGCAAGTTCTAATCAGTTGTGTATTTGTGAAGTCTTTGAAAATGTAATAAGTTTTACGAAACGCGCCCGTGTCGCGTCAGACTAGAAATAAAAATGAATTTTGGAGAAGTGATTTTTGATTTACCTCCAACAGTGAAGCATAATGTACGAAAGATTGAGAAAATTCGTGTTAGAATTATTAATCTTACTTTTTCGGTCATATTTAATAAAATATGTCTACAGGAAAGACTGCTACCAAAATATACTAATGTTAAAGTGCACGACCCAGCAGCAAGGAATCAAGCCTTCACGATAAAATATCGCCAGGATCTGATTCGTGATCAGATATACAAGGCAGAGAATGAAATCAAAGACAAAAAAAACGCAACTACTTCATGCTACAAACGAGTGGAGAAATAGCAACATCGACCATAGTATCCGTACCCGCATTGAACAACACCTCGACATCCTCACAGACCAACATCACCTCAGCACTGAAACAAGGATTATCAAGAAACTAACAACATTATATGGAGGACCTATGGCAATTCCACGACCAAGAGATGGCTTCCTGAACCTTGCAGGAATTAACCTCACTGAGGACCAAGTCACTCTCCTAAATCTGGGCATAAACTGTCATGTTATGTCCAGACCGAGTGAAATGGCCCGGAAAGTGGAGTTGGAAATTCTGTTGGACGACATATTCGACCTCGAGACACAAAAGAAGGTCACTACCAAAGATACCTTACAAGCAGAACTTATTGCAGAAGGAGGAAAGAATCGAGGCAACTACAGAAGCACCATACTGTTCCCCGAGCTTAGAGCGGCAGCTAAAAGCCTTCGTGAGAACAAGGAGATAGTTGTCAGGAGAGGTGACAAGTCGCCAATATATGTCATTCTTAAAAAAGACGAATATCTGGCGAAAATGAACATCATACTCTCTGACCAAACTAAGTTCCAAAGGGTAACGAAGGACACTACAGCCGAATTAAAAGCAAAGGTCAACAAACTGATCGAAACTGTGAACGCCAAGAAATCCGGACTCCACCTGCCAAAGATCATTGGGGAATATAAACCTGGATATGCGTATGGAAATGTCAAGACGCACAAGCCTGGAAACCCACTTCGGCCAATCATTAGCCAGATACCCACACCCACGTACAGATTGGCAAAGCGACTCAACGGCCTGCTGACTCCTTATGTTCCTTGCGCCTTCAGCCTGAAGTCTCCAAAGGAATTTGTGGACTTACTGCGGGGCGCACGGGCCACAGGGATAAGAGCCTCGTTGGACGTAGAATCGCTGTTTACCAACGTACCTGTGGACGAGACAATCGGAATGATAGCCGACAGAGTGTATCGTGATCCAGCCTGTACTCCTCTTGACATGCCAGAAAGTATTCTGAGGAAACTACTCCAAGCTTGTACTAAAGAGGCACCCTTCTTGAGCCCGGATGGGCATATGTATAAGCAAGTAGATGGGGTCGCTATGGGTTCTCCCCTAGGTGTCCTGTTTGCAAACTTCTACATGGGTACCATCGAGCAAAAAGTCTTAGTCGACATGAACTTGAAACCGGCCATATACTGCAGGTATGTTGACGACATTTTTACACAGGTACCTGATGTCAGACATCTGCAGGAGCTGAAGGAGGCATTTGAGCAGAGTTCCGTGCTGCGTTTCACTTACGAGACGGAAAAGGATGGGAAGCTGCCTTTTCTAGATGTAACAGTCATGGAAAAGGGCGGAGGTTTCCACACTGCAGTCTACACAAAGGAAACAAACATAGGAATGTGCCTAAATGCCAACAGCGACTGCCCTGACAGGTACAAGAGGAGTGTTGTTAACGCATACGTCGACCGTGCTCTCAGCCACAGCTCAGAATGGAAGCAAGTCGACGAAGAACTCTGTAGGGTAAGGCAGGTTCTAGTCAATAACGGCTTCTCCAATGGTTTCATCGAAGACATCATAAGAAGGAAAGTGAAAAGCCATGCAACCTCCGAAGAGACAACTAACACAACACCTATACCCCCTATTAGACTATTTTACAGGAACTTCTTTTCCACAGCTCATAAAACAGAGGAAAGGGTCCTGAAAGATATTGTTAATAGAAACGTTATCCCTACAGACAAAAATCAGAGGATACAACTGACGATTTACTATAAAACCAGAAAAACGGCCAGCCTACTCATGAGAAACTCTCCAGACACGAAACAGAACGCTTTAAAAGAGACTAACGTCGTCTATGCCTTCAAATGCCCACTTGGGGACTGTAAGCTCCAAAAAACCCAGTATATAGGCAAGACAACAACATCTCTTTCTAGGCGTTTAAAGATGCATAAACAACAGGGCTCCATTAAGGAACATATAATCTCTTCCCATAACCAAACCATCGCCAGAGAAATCCTAGTAAACAACACAGAAATCATCGATAGATACAGCGATAGCAGGCGGCTTGACGTTTGCGAGGCACTACACATCAAGAAGTCAACACCAGCAATCAACAGCCAATTATTGCACAACTATATTCTACCCACCTCAAGACTCCGCTCCAATATAGAAGCATCAAGAAATATGGACCAATAGGCTTTCTACAAACACTTCTATTCAATATCCATTGTTTCGTGTTCTGTCTTGTGTTGATACTTTTAATACCCTATTAATATCCTCTAATGCCACATCATCCTTCCCACCTCACTCAAATGTAATGCCACATCACCCTTCCCACCTCACTCAAATGTAGATATAAAATCAGGGAAACGCAAGTTCTAATCAGTTGTGTATTTGTGAAGTCTTTGAAAATGTAATAAGTTTTACGAAACGCGCCCGTGTCGCGTCAGACTAGAAATAAAAATGAATTTTGGAGAAGTGATTTTTGATTTACCTCCAACAGTGAAGCATAATGTACGAAAGATTGAGAAAATTCGTGTTAGAATTATTAATCTTACTTTTTCGGTCATATTTAATAAAATATGTCTACAGGAAAGACTGCTACCAAAATATACTAATGTTAAAGTGCACGACCCAGCAGCAAGGAATCAAGCCTTCACGATAAAATATCGCCAGGATCTGATTCGTGATCAGATATACAAGGCAGAGAATGAAATCAAAGACAAAAAAACGCAACTACTTCATGCTACAAACGAGTGGAGAAATAGCAACATCGACCATAGTATCCGTACCCGCATTGAACAACACCTCGACATCCTCACAGACCAACATCACCTCAGCACTGAAACAAGGATTATCAAGAAACTAACAACATTATATGGAGGACCTATGGCAATTCCACGACCAAGAGATGGCTTCCTGAACCTTGCAGGAATTAACCTCACTGAGGACCAAGTCACTCTCCTAAATCTGGGCATAAACTGTCATGTTATGTCCAGACCGAGTGAAATGGCCCGGAAAGTGGAGTTGGAAATTCTGTTGGACGACATATTCGACCTCGAGACACAAAAGAAGGTCACTACCAAAGATACCTTACAAGCAGAACTTATTGCAGAAGGAGGAAAGAATCGAGGCAACTACAGAAGCACCATACTGTCCCCCGAGCTTAGAGCGGCAGCTAAAAGCCTTCGTGAGAACAAGGAGATAGTTGTCAGGAGAGGTGACAAGTCGCCAATATATGTCATTCTTAAAAAAGACGAATATCTGGCGAAAATGAACATCATACTCTCTGACCAAACTAAGTTCCAAAGGGTAACGAAGGACACTACAGCCGAATTAAAAGCAAAGGTCAACAAACTGATCGAAACTGTGAACGCCAAGAAATCCGGACTCCACCTGCCAAAGATCATTGGGGAATATAAACCTGGATATGCGTATGGAAATGTCAAGACGCACAAGCCTGGAAACCCACTTCGGCCAATCATTAGCCAGATACCCACACCCACGTACAGATTGGCAAAGCGACTCAACGGCCTGCTGACTCCTTATGTTCCTTGCGCCTTCAGCCTGAAGTCTCCAAAGGAATTTGTGGACTTACTGCGGGGCGCACGGGCCACAGGGATAAGAGCCTCGTTGGACGTAGAATCGCTGTTTACCAACGTACCTGTGGACGAGACAATCGGAATGATAGCCGACAGAGTGTATCGTGATCCAGCCTGTACTCCTCTTGACATGCCAGAAAGTATTCTGAGGAAACTACTCCAAGCTTGTACTAAAGAGGCACCCTTCTTGAGCCCGGATGGGCATATGTATAAGCAAGTAGATGGGGTCGCTATGGGTTCTCCCCTAGGTGTCCTGTTTGCAAACTTCTACATGGGTACCATCGAGCAAAAAGTCTTAGTCGACATGAACTTGAAACCGGCCATATACTGCAGGTATGTTGACGACATTTTTACACAGGTACCTGATGTCAGACATCTGCAGGAGCTGAAGGAGGCATTTGAGCAGAGTTCCGTGCTGCGTTTCACTTACGAGACGGAAAAGGATGGGAAGCTGCCTTTTCTAGATGTAACAGTCATGGAAAAGGGCGGAGGTTTCCACACTGCAGTCTACACAAAGGAAACAAACATAGGAATGTGCCTAAATGCCAACAGCGACTGCCCTGACAGGTACAAGAGGAGTGTTGTTAACGCATACGTCGACCGTGCTCTCAGCCACAGCTCAGAATGGAAGCAAGTCGACGAAGAACTCTGTAGGGTAAGGCAGGTTCTAGTCAATAACGGCTTCTCCAATGGTCTCCAACTAACACAACACCTATACCCCCTATTAGACTATTTTACAGGAACTTCTTTTCCACAGCTCATAAAACAGAGGAAAGGGTCCTGAAAGATATTGTTAATAGAAACGTTATCCCTACAGACAAAAATCAGAGGATACAACTGACGATTTACTATAAAACCAGAAAAACGGCCAGCCTACTCATGAGAAACTCTCCAGACACGAAACAGAACGCTTTAAAAGAGACTAACGTCGTCTATGCCTTCAAATGCCCACTTGGGGACTGTAAGCTCCAAAAAACCCAGTATATAGGCAAGACAACAACATCTCTTTCTAGGCGTTTAACGATGCATAAACAACAGGGCTCCATTAAGGAACATATAATCTCTTCCCATAACCAAACCATCGCCAGAGAAATCCTAGTAAACAACACAGAAATCATCGATAGATACAGCGATAGCAGGCGGCTTGACGTTTGCGAGGCACTACACATCAAGAAGTCAACACCAGCAATCAACAGCCAATTATTGCACAACTATATTCTACCCACCTCAAGACTCCGCTCCAATATAGAAGCATCAAGAAATATGGACCAATAGGCTTTCTACAAACACTTCTATTCAATACCCATTGTTTCGTGTTCTGTCTTGTGTTGATACTTTTAATACCCTATTAATATCCTCTAATGCCACATCATCCTTCCCACCTCACTCAAATGTAATGCCACATCACCCTTCCCACCTCACTCAAATGTAGATATAAAATCAGGGAAACGCAAGTTCTAATCAGTTGTGTATTTGTGAAGTCTTTGAAAATGTAATAAGTTTTACGAAACGCGCCCGTGTCGCGTCAGACTAGAAATAAAAATGAATTTTGGAGAAGTGATTTTTGATTTACCTCCAACAGTGAAGCATAATGTACGAAAGATTGAGAAAATTCGTGTTAGAATTATTAATCTTACTTTTTCGGTCATATTTAATAAAATATGTCTACAGGAAAGACTGCTACCAAAATATACTAATGTTAAAGTGCACGACCCAGCAGCAAGGAATCAAGCCTTCACGATAAAATATCGCCAGGATCTGATTCGTGATCAGATATACAAGGCAGAGAATGAAATCAAAGACAAAAAAAACGCAACTACTTCATGCTACAAACGAGTGGAGAAATAGCAACATCGACCATAGTATCCGTACCCGCATTGAACAACACCTCGACATCCTCACAGACCAACATCACCTCAGCACTGAAACAAGGATTATCAAGAAACTAACAACATTATATGGAGGACCTATGGCAATTCCACGACCAAGAGATGGCTTCCTGAACCTTGCAGGAATTAACCTCACTGAGGACCAAGTCACTCTCCTAAATCTGGGCATAAACTGTCATGTTATGTCCAGACCGAGTGAAATGGCCCGGAAAGTGGAGTTGGAAATTCTGTTGGACGACATATTCGACCTCGAGACACAAAAGAAGGTCACTACCAAAGATACCTTACAAGCAGAACTTATTGCAGAAGGAGGAAAGAATCGAGGCAACTACAGAAGCACCATACTGTCCCCCGAGCTTAGAGCGGCAGCTAAAAGCCTTCGTGAGAACAAGGAGATAGTTGTCAGGAGAGGTGACAAGTCGCCAATATATGTCATTCTTAAAAAAGACGAATATCTGGCGAAAATGAACATCATACTCTCTGACCAAACTAAGTTCCAAAGGGTAACGAAGGACACTACAGCCGAATTAAAAGCAAAGGTCAACAAACTGATCGAAACTGTGAACGCCAAGAAATCCGGACTCCACCTGCCAAAGATCATTGGGGAATATAAACCTGGATATGCGTATGGAAATGTCAAGACGCACAAGCCTGGAAACCCACTTCGGCCAATCATTAGCCAGATACCCACACCCACGTACAGATTGGCAAAGCGACTCAACGGCCTGCTGACTCCTTATGTTCCTTGCGCCTTCAGCCTGAAGTCTCCAAAGGAATTTGTGGACTTACTGCGGGGCGCACGGGCCACAGGGATAAGAGCCTCGTTGGACGTAGAATCGCTGTTTACCAACGTACCTGTGGACGAGACAATCGGAATGATAGCCGACAGAGTGTATCGTGATCCAGCCTGTACTCCTCTTGACATGCCAGAAAGTATTCTGAGGAAACTACTCCAAGCTTGTACTAAAGAGGCACCCTTCTTGAGCCCGGATGGGCATATGTATAAGCAAGTAGATGGGGTCGCTATGGGTTCTCCCCTAGGTGTCCTGTTTGCAAACTTCTACATGGGTACCATCGAGCAAAAAGTCTTAGTCGACATGAACTTGAAACCGGCCATATACTGCAGGTATGTTGACGACATTTTTACACAGGTACCTGATGTCAGACATCTGCAGGAGCTGAAGGAGGCATTTGAGCAGAGTTCCGTGCTGCGTTTCACTTACGAGACGGAAAAGGATGGGAAGCTGCCTTTTCTAGATGTAACAGTCATGGAAAAGGGCGGAGGTTTCCACACTGCAGTCTACACAAAGGAAACAAACATAGGAATGTGCCTAAATGCCAACAGCGACTGCCCTGACAGGTACAAGAGGAGTGTTGTTAACGCATACGTCGACCGTGCTCTCAGCCACAGCTCAGAATGGAAGCAAGTCGACGAAGAACTCTGTAGGGTAAGGCAGGTTCTAGTCAATAACGGCTTCTCCAATGGTTTCATCGAAGACATCATAAGAAGGAAAGTGAAAAGCCATGCAACCTCCGAAGAGACAACTAACACAACACCTATACCCCCTATTAGACTATTTTACAGGAACTTCTTTTCCACAGCTCATAAAACAGAGGAAAGGGTCCTGAAAGATATTGTTAATAGAAACGTTATCCCTACAGACAAAAATCAGAGGATACAACTGACGATTTACTATAAAACCAGAAAAACGGCCAGCGAGAAACTCTCCAGACACGAAACAGAACGCTTTAAAAGAGACTAACGTCGTCTATGCCTTCAAATGCCCACTTGGGGACTGTAAGCTCCAAAAAACCCAGTATATAGGCAAGACAACAACATCTCTTTCTAGGCGTTTAACGATGCATAAACAACAGGGCTCCATTAAGGAACATATAATCTCTTCCCATAACCAAACCATCGCCAGAGAAATCCTAGTAAACAACACAGAAATCATCGATAGATACAGCGATAGCAGGCGGCTTGACGTTTGCGAGGCACTACACATCAAGAAGTCAACACCAGCAATCAACAGCCAATTATTGCACAACTATATTCTACCCACCTCAAGACTCCGCTCCAATATAGAAGCATCAAGAAATATGGACCAATAGGCTTTCTACAAACACTTCTATTCAATATCCATTGTTTCGTGTTCTGTCTTGTGTTGATACTTTTAATACCCTATTAATATCCTCTAATGCCACATCATCCTTCCCACCTCACTCAAATGTAATGCCACATCACCCTTCCCACCTCACTCAAATGTAGATATAAAATCAGGGAAACGCAAGTTCTAATCAGTTGTGTATTTGTGAAGTCTTTGAAAATGTAATAAGTTTTACGAAACGCGCCCGTGTCGCGTCAGACTAGAAATAAAAATGAATTTTGGAGAAGTGATTTTTGATTTACCTCCAACAGTGAAGCATAATGTACGAAAGATTGAGAAAATTCGTGTTAGAATTATTAATCTTACTTTTTCGGTCATATTTAATAAAATATATATATTATATATATATATATATATATATATATATATATATATATATATATATTCTCCACCTTTTTTTAATATCAAGAACTTCTGCAATATTGGAGAAGAGTCAGACCCATGCTGTCTTGGGATTGATGCGCTGGGGGGGGGGGGAGGAGGGGATTGATTGTTGGGAGTGAGGAGTGGGGCTTAGGGTTGGTGGGGGGGGGGGTAGTCAGTGGAAGAATGGGCTGGTAAGGGGAGTCAGAGGGGGAGGGAGAGAATGAATTTATGAGATGTGGTTCAAGGAACAGGTGGGTGGGGGAGATGGGTGTGTGGAATGGGTGAGTTAAGTTGTGGAGCAAGGAATGGGTGGGTCTTTGAAATTGATGGGGTTGGGGAAAATAGGACGAGAAATGGGCGAGTGTGGTGTGGGGGCGTGGGATGGACGGAATGGGTGTGTGTGAAACCGTAGGGTATTTTAAATAAGTGTGTGTTTGTGTATGTTAAGCAGGAACTGTATAGATGAAACTGTTCACCCATCACCCTGGTTTTCCCTACTACTCTTCCCACTCCCTCTACCTATCCCATCTAGACCGTGTCCTACTGTCCTCGACGCTGTAAGCCTGTCCATCACCTTCCTCTTCCTTCCCGTTGCAGCATCCCATCTCCCTCCTGGCCAATTCCCCTCCCTGTCATCTCCCAGAGCAGCAGCAGCTTTCTCATGTTCTCAGTGACAGCCCCGAGGGGTCGCTGACAGTCCCGAGGGGTCGCTGACAGTCCCGAGGGGTCGCTGACAGCCCCGAGGGTCGCTGACAGTCCCGAGGGTCGCTGACAGTCCCGAGGGTCGCTGACAGCCCCGAGGGTCGGTGACAGTCCCGAGGGGTCGCTGACAGTCCCGAGGGTCGCTGACAGCCCCGAGGGGTCGCTGACAGCCCCGAGGGGTCGCTGACAGCCCCGAGGGGTCGCTGACAGCCCCGAGGGGTCGCTGACAGCCCCGAGGGGTCGCTGACAGTCCCGAGGGTCGCTGACAGCCCCGAGGGGTCGCTGACAGCCCCGAGGGGTCGCTGACAGTCCCGAGGGGTCGCTGACAGTCCCGAGGGTCGCTGACAGTCCCGAGGGTCGCTGACAGTCCCGAGGGGTCGCTGACAGTCCCGAGGGGTCGCTGACAGCCCCGAGGGTCGGTGACAGTCCCGAGGGTCGCTGACAGTCCCGAGGGTCGCTGACAGTCCCGAGGGTCACTGACCGCCCCGAGGGTCACTGACAGCCCCGAGGGCCCTTGACAGCCCCGGGGGTCACTGACAGCCCCGAGGACCCCTGACAGCCCCGGGGGTCACTGACAGCCCCGAGGGCCCCTGACAGCCTCAGGGGTCACTGACAGCCCCGAGGGCCCCTGACAGCCCCGGGGGTCACTGACAGCCCCGAGAGTCACTGACAGCCCCAAGGACAACTGCACGGCCCCGAGGGTCACTGATAGACCCGAGGGCCCCTGACAGCCTCAGGGGTCAATGACAGCCCCGAGGGCCCCTGACAGCCCCGGGGGTCACTGACAGCCCCGAGAGTCACTGACAGCCCCAAGGGCAACTGCACGGCCCCGAGGGACACTGATAGACCCGAGGGCCCCTGACAGCCTCAGGGGTCACTGACAGCCCCGAGGGCCCCTGACAGCCCCGGGGGTCTCTGACAGCCCCGAGAGTCACTGACAGCCCCAAGGGCAACTGCACGGCCCCGAGGGTCACTGATAGCCCCGAGGGCCCCCTGACAGCCTTAGGGGTCACTGACAGCCCCGAGGGCCCCTGACAGCCACGAGTCTATAAATTGAACAGGTCATTGGGACAGTCTCTAGGTGGATGGACGTGTCTTTTTTTCTCCAATGGCACCTTATTTGTTAAATTTTTGAAACTATTGAGAATTTGGAAGCCTTGACAGGAACAAGCGTCAATGATAAAAACGCTTCATAGGAAAGTGCTTCATTGGAGGGAAGCCTTCATAGGAGTGTGTGCAGTCCTGTAACAAATTCGCAAAAGCGAATATTAAAGTAAGAAATTCTTCACAAGAGTGTTCCTAATTAAGCCCATCATTTGCAGGAAGAATATTATATTTATATATATATATATATATATATATATATATATATATATATATATATATATATTATATATATACACATAATCTTACCAGGCTGCACCTTCGAGTCCCGATTGTCTAAGTAGTTGGACATCATTCTTTCCTTTCCGTCTTCCTATCCTTAGCCACCTATCCCTTCCAAGTGCAATTTAGTCGTTAGCAATATCTCTTCATAGTTACATCTTCTCGCAGTCGTGAAGCTGGAGAAGTGAAGTGTTGCAGCCTCTGTGTTCATATTGCTGTGTTGGGGGTTGGGATTATAAGGCTTATGAGCCTCGGGAGGGTTATTAAGGCCACCACAATAGCTTACTGACCAAGAAGCATATTTGACATTGGGCTTAAGACCCATTAACCTCTGAAGGGTTATTAGGACCACCACAATACCTCACTCACCAACACGCAAGTCTACAGTAATTTCGAACATTGCAAAAGTGTTTTCTCAGTGTGATGCACTGGTAAGATACATGCCTTCACTGTGTGTATTCACCTAGTTGTACTTGCGGGGGTTGAGCTCTGGCTCCTTGGGCCCGCCTCTCAACTGTCAGTCAAGTTTTTTTTACACACACACACACACACACACACACACACACACACACACACACACACACACACACACACACACACACACACACAGACACACACACACAGGGAGCCGGTGGCCGAGCGGACAGCACGCTGGACACGTGATCCTGTGGTCCCGGGTTCCATACCGGGCGCCGGCGAGAAACGATAGGCAGAGTTTCTTTCACCCAATGCACCTGTTACCTAGCAGTAAATAGGTACCTGGGAGTTAGTTGTCACGGGCTGCTTCCTGGTGTGTGTGTGTGTGTGTGTGTGTGTGTGTGTGTGTGTGTGTGTGTGTGTGTGTGTGTGTGTGTGTGTGTGAGTGGAAAAAAAGTAGTAGAAGAAACAGTTGATTGACAGTTGAGAGGCGGGCCGAAAGAGCAGAGCTCAACCCTCGCAAGCACAACTATGTAAATACAACTAGGTGAATTCACAGAATACACCGCCCGTAGCAGCTGTAAAACCCAAAGATACCTACTTACTGCTAGGTGAACAGGTACATCAGGTTGAAAGAAACTCTACCCATTTGTTTCCGCCTTCGCCAAGGATCGATCCCCGGACCCCTAGGACTACGAATCCTGAGCGCTGTCCACTCAGCCGTCAGTCCTTTAACCTAACCTGGCCTCAGGTCATGTCTATTACTCATCAGGTCAAAGACACACACAGTGTGTGTGTGTGTTTGTGTGTGTGAATCACGAAGAAATTATCAAGTGAAGAATTATGTAAAAACATAACAGCAAATCACAAGTAATTATCACAAGAAGGTGCCATTAAACCACGGGGAACTACAATAATATTATATATATATATATATATATATATATATATATATATATATATATATATATATATATATATATATATATATATATAATTAAATATGACCGAAAAAGTAAGATTAATAATTCTAACACGAATTTTCTCGATCTTTCTTACGTTTCTTTTCACTGTTGATGGTAATTCAAAGATCAATTCTCCAAAATTCATTTTTATTTCTAGTCTGACACGACACTTTAGCGCGTTTCGTAAAACTTATTACATTTTCAAAGACTTTAGTTTACACAAACACACACAACTTTAACTGAATAGAGCTTAAACATCTTTCGAGTTTTTTTCATCTTTCGAGTTTCGACGTCTGCGAGGCAGACGTCGAGCCGCCTGCTGTCCCTGTATCTATCTACACAGAAATCATCGATAGATACAGCGATAGCAGGCGGCTCGACGTCAGCGAGGCACTACACATCAAGAAGTCAACACCAGCAATCAACAGCCAATTATTGCACAACTATATTCTACCCACCTCAAGACTCCGCTCCAATATAGAAGCATCAAGAAATATGGACCAAAAGGCTTTCTACAAACACTTCTATTCAATATCCATTGCTTCGTGTTCTGTCTTGTGTTGATGAAATTAATACCCTATTAATACTCTTGTTCTGTCTTGTGTTGATGAAATTAATACCCTATTAATACCACATTTTGTTATGTCTTGTGTTAATGCCACATCACCCCTTCCACCTCACTCAAATGTAAATATAAAATCGGAGATACGTAAGTTCTATTCAGTTGTGTATTTGTGAACTAAAGTCTTTGAAAATGTAATAAGTTTTACGAAACGCGCCCGTGTCGCGTCAGACTAGAAATAAAAATGAATTTTGGAGAATTGATTTACCTCCAACAGTGAAGCGTAATGTACGAAAGATTGAGAAAATTCGTGTTAGAATTATTAATCTTACTTTTTCGGTCATATTTAATAATATATATGTATATATATATATATATATATATATATATATATATATATATATATATATATATATATATATATATATATATATATATATATAGGCAAGAGAAAGGAAACATTATGTTTTGAATTTGATTTTATGAGCAGAAGAAGAAGAAAAAAAAGACACTTCAGACGGCCTATAATGCCCAATAGACAGTTGTCTTTTACTCCTCTGTCCCGTAATTACCTTCCATAGACGGGTGACCTGCCTCCTCCGTCCTGTCTTCGGGGACGGTATACTGAAGACTGTTCAAGACCTCGATATAAAAATGCAATAAGTAGCGTGTGTGGCCGGCGTCTGGTAACGACTCGTGACGTCACACCCAGACGTCTGGTGGAGCTCGTGACGTCACTCCCAGACGTCTGGCGGAGCTCGTGACGTCACTCCCAGACGTCTGGTGGAGCTCGTGACGTCACTCCCAGACGTCTGGTGGAGCTCGTGACGTCACTCCCAGACGACTGGCGGAGCTCGTGACGTCACTCCCAGACGACTGGCGGAGCTCGTGACGTCACTCCCAGACGACTGGCGGAGCTCGTGACGTCACTCCCAGACGACTGGCGGAGCTCGTGACGTCACTCCCAGACGACTGGCGGAGCTCGTGACGTCACTCCCAGACGTCTGGCGGAGCTCGTGACGTCACTCCCAGACGTCTGGCGGAGCTCGTGACGTCACTCCCAGACGACTGGCGGAGCTCGTGACGTCACTCCCAGACGTTTGGTGGAGTTCGTGACGTCACTCCCAGACGACTGGCGGAGCTCGTGACGTCACTCCCAGACGTTTGGTGGAGTTCGTGACGTCACTCCCAGACGTCTGGCGGAGCTCGTGACGTCACTCCCAGACGTCTGGCGGAGCTCGTGACGTCACTCCCAGACGTCTGGCGGAGCTCGTGACGTCACTCCCAGACGTCTGGCGGAGCTCGTGACGTCACTCCCAGACGTCTGGCGGAGCTCGTGACGTCACTCCCAGACGTCTGGCGGAGCTCGTGACGTCACTCCAAGACGACTGGCGGAGCTCGTGACGTCACTCCCAGACGACTGGCGGAGCTCGTGACGTCACTCCCAGACGACTGGCGGAGCTCGTGACGTCACTCCCAGACGACTGGCGGAGCTCGTGACGTCACTCCCAGACGTCTGATGTAGCTCGTGACGTCACTCCCAGACGTATGGTGGAGCTCGAGACGTCACTCCCAGACGACTGGCGGAGCTCGTGACGTCACTCCCAGACGACTGGCGGAGCTCGTGACGTCACTCCCAGACGACTGGCGGAGCTCGTGACGTCACTCCCAGACGTCTGGCGGAGCTCGTGACGTCACTCCCAGACGACTGGCGGAGCTCGTGACGTCACTCCCAGACGACTGGCGGAGCTCGTGACGTCACTCCCAGACGTTTGGTGGAGTTCGTGACGTCTCTCCCAGACGACTGGCGGAGCTCGTGACGTCACTCCCAGACGTTTGGTGGAGTTCGTGATGTCACTCCCAGACGTCTGGCGGAGCTCGTGACGTCACTCCCAGACGTTGGTGTAGCTCGTGACGTCACTCCCAGACGTCTGATGTAGCTCGTGACGTCACTCCCAGACGTCTGGCGGAGCTCGTGACGTCACTCCCAGACGTTTGTGTAGTTCGTGACGTCACTCCCAGACGTCTGGATGTAGCTCGTGACGTCACTCCCAGACGTATGGTGGAGCTCGTAACGTCACTCCCAGACGACTGGTGTAGTTCATGACGTCACTCACAGACGTCTGGTGGAGGAGTATGAATTCCAGCGCTCTGATGTCACACTTCACTCATCTCAGAGGCTTCCCAGATGTCGAGATGTCACTGACATCTCGACCTGTCAGTGACTGGCTACGGCAGATCATTTTTAGTTCGCGGTGTTGTGGTATAAACGTAGCCGGGTTGTGGTATAACCATAGCCGGGTTGTGGTATAACCATAGCCTGGTTGTGGTATAACGATAGCCGGTTGTGATATAACCGTAGCCGGGTTGTGGTATAACCGTAGCCGGGTTGTGGCATTACCGTAGCCGGGTTGTGGTATAACCATAGCCGGGTTGTGGTATAACCGGAGCCGGGTTGTGGTATAACCATAGCCGGGTTGTGGTATAACGATAGCCGGGTTGTGGTATAACCGTAGCCGGGTTGTGGTATAACCGTAGCCGGGTTGTGGTATAACCATAGCCGGGTTGTGGTATAACCGTAGCCGGGTTGTGGTATAACCGTAGCCGGGTTGTGGCATAACCGTAGCCGGGTTGTGGTATAACCATAGCCGGGTTGTGGTATAACCGGAGCCGGGTTGTGGTATAACCATAGCCGGGTTGTGGTATAACTATAGCCGGGTTGTGGTATAACCATAGCCGGGTTGTGGTATAACCATAGCCGGGTTGTGGTATAACCATAGCCGGGTTGTGGTATAACCATAGCCGGGTTGTGGTATAACCATAGCCTGGTTGTGGTATAACGATAGCCGGGTTGTGGTATAACCGTAGCCGGGTTGTGGCATAACCGTAGCCGGGTTGTGGCATAACCGTAGCCGGGTTGTGGTATAACTATAGCCGGGTTGTGGTATAACCGTAGCCGGGTTGTGGTATAACTATAGCCGGGTTGTGGTATAACCGTAGCCGGGTTGTGGTATAACCAGAGTCGGGTTGTGGTATAACCAGAGCCGGGTTGTGGTATAACCAGAGCCGGGTTGTGGTATAACCGTAACCGGGTTGTGGCATAACCGTAGCCGGGTTGTGGTATAACCGTAGCCGGGTTGTGGCATAACCGTTGCCGGGTTGTGGTATAACTATAGCCGGGTTGTGGTATAACCGTAGCCGGGTTGTGGTATAACCGTAGCCGGGTTGTGGTATAACCAGAGCCGGGTTGTGGTATAACCGTAGCCGGGTTGTGGTATAACCGTAGCCGGGTTGTGGTATAACCGTAGCCGGGTTGTGGTATAACCGTAGCCGGGTTGTGGCATAACCGTAGCCGGGTTGTGGCATAACCATAGCCGGGTTGTGGTATAACCATTGCCGGGTTGTGGTATAACCATTGCCGGGTTGTGGTATAACCAGAGCCGGGTTGTGGTATAACCGTAGCCTGGTTGTGGTATAACCGTAGCCGGGTTGTGGTATAACCGTAGCCGGGTTGTGGTATAACCGTAGCCGGGTTGTGGTATAACCGTAGCCGGGTTGTGGCATAACCGTAGCCGGGTTGTGGTATAACCATAGCCGGGTTGTGGTATAACCATAGCCGGGTTGTGGTATAACCAGAGCCGGGTTGTGGTATAACCAGAGCCGGGTTGTGGTATAACCATAGCCGGGTTGTGGTATAACCATAGCCGGGTTGTGGTATAACCATAGCCGGGTTGTGGTATAACCATAGCCGGGTTGTGGTATAACCATAGCCGGGTTGTGGTATAACCATAGCCGGGTTGTGGTATAACCATAGCCGGGTTGTGGTATAACCATAGCCGGTTATACGGTAATTTTTTCCTTGATATATTAAGTATCTTAATGAGTTGATTGCCTCATCTTCTTGGTTTGTTGAAGACTCATAACCTTAACTATCCCATAACACACAACTACCACCCTGGAAACACAAACCGATACTGTCTATTTTCCGCTTGTTACAACTTGTAATAAAGTTGTTACATCTTGGCTTAACGTGTTTATGACGTATTAGAACGTTGTTACAACTTGCAATATTGGTTGTTATAACTGGTTAGGAGTTAAAACTTGTTCGAACGTTGCGCCAACGTCGTAGTTTCGGTGTGTGTTTGGCAGGCAGTTCTGTGGGATCCACTGCTCACAAGCTCTATAAATGTCTCACCAAAATGTTGTCTTCACTATTGGGTACTATATCATGTTCGCATTTGAGTAATTAAATAGATTTAATTAGCAAATAAAACCATATTTAAATTAATCTTGATGTTAAATTAATCGGTTTTGATGAGTTTTTATTAAAATTTCTGTTGATGATATTCTTTGTTTCGTGGCTCATGAATTAATGAAGGATAAATTACTTCTGTCTTCAGATGCCATTGTCAGTCTTGTAGAACTTTGTATAAATCAATCTAAATTTACTTTTAATAGTGAGTATTCTCTGCAAGGTTTTGGAATAGCAATGGGAAAGGGGCCATCGCCATGATTTTCAAATGTGTACATGATTTTTTTTTTAAGAAATTTGTTTGAAAATTAGCCTTGGAATTATTCGGTGGTTTATATACGCTGATGATAATTCATAATCATTTCATCATCATCAAAACACATTTCGTGTATTTTGCCTTCACTTCTAAAATCAGTTGAATTTTTAGTAAAGCTTTATGACTAAGTCAGCTCTGTAAAATTGGAGAGACTGAAATTGATAGATGTCTGCCATCTTGATAGATGTCTGCCATCTTGATAGATGTCTGCCATCTTGATAGATGTCTGCCATCTTGATAGATGTCTGCCATCTTGATAGATGTCTGCCATCTTGATAGATGTCTGCCATCTTGATAGATGTCTGCCATCTTGATGTCTGCCATCTTGATAGATGTATGCCATCTTGATTGATGTATGCCATCTTGATAGATGTCTACCATCTTGATAGATGTATGCCATCTCTGAATATCATTATTAATAGGAAAAGACTTTTCTGAAGTTTAATGTTATCAGAAAACACCATCCATTTATTCCTCTATGAATCTAAGAGCTCTTTTAATTGCTCTTAGATAAAGAACAACCCAACAAGTGTTCTCGGGGAAGCTTGCCGTAGCGAACCTCAACGTGAGCATTATGACAAAAATCAGCAATGAGAAAACATGACTAAAAATCTATTATGTATTATGCTTACTTAGCTTTCTGTGGTTTCGAAACATTGTCAAGTTTTATTAGTTTTTATTTTCACTGTCCTTAATTCATCATTACTGGCGGGTTTTGAACAGGTATAGTTTATCATATACGTCCGGCTGGCATAACAGTAAAACATTCTACTTAACATTCTGGCGACGCAGGTTCGAGGCTCCGATGGATCATAAGAGTTGCGTTGATAAAACTAATGTTTGGTCTTATCAACTAAAACCAAGCAAGCAACACACACGAGAGATAACTCAAAAAATATCCTTTATGAAAAAATTCCTTTCGAATCTTTTTTTTTTTCTGGAAAGTTTCTTGCTTAAGAAAACTCGCAAGTAGTCCCACGGGTCGTAGAAAACCTGTAGTGAAAATATTTTACAATAGTTTGTCCACGAGAAACGACTCTGTGAAGACTAGTTAGTGTCAAACCACCAGACAATGACCCGAGAAAGGTGTCTCAGTTGAGGACATGTATGAACCGTGTCTAGAATGCTGATGCTGAACTCGTATAGGGAAATAATAATATTAATTATATCAATGTAACAAAAATAATTATGATACCATTTGGTCATTTTTTTTCCTTATTAATTGTTCATTATCAATCACTGATCTGCGATATTATTGTTTACATTATTAATAATATTTGTAACAATGTAATGGACCGTTTGGAGTTCGAACAAGGCAATAGGTAAACAGAGGAGTTTGTCCTTTTTTGCTATACACTGTAAGTGTATAGTTTTTACAATACACTGTAATTGTTTACTGTAATTTACTGTAGTTTACTGTAATTGTTGACTACGTTCAGGGCTAAAGTATACTCACTGGCTGACCGGAATGGTACTGTGGTGGCCTTAACAACCAGAGATTGTCAGGCCTTTTGTCCTACACCCAACGAGAGAACGGATGAACCTGGACGAAGAAGCTGTCAATTTCGGGTGAAACTGGACGACGAAGCTGTCAATCTCGTGTGAAACTGGACGAAGAAGCGGTCAGTCTCGGGTGAACCTGGACGAAGAAGCTGTCAATCTCGTGTGAAACTGGACGAAGAAGCTGTCAATCTCGTGTGAAACTGGACGAAGAAGCTGTCAATCTCGTGTGAAACTGGACGAAGAAGCTGTCAATCTCGAGTGAAACTGGACGAAGAAGCTGTCAATCTCGAGTGAAACTGGACGAAGAAGCTGTCAATCTCGTGTGAAACTGGACGAAGAAGCTGTCAATCTCGAGTGAAACTGGACGAAGAAGCTGTCAATCTCGGGTGAAACTGGAGGATGGATAACATGATGGCCATCGGTGGCCGGTCTGGACCCGTCCAGACCTGCACCTGTTTCCGTCAGCCTGAACCAGGCTTTCCCTGGAAGGGAGAAGGAAGGGGGAAACTAATCAGCAGAAAGCGCCAAGCCATTACGACTATATAGCACCTGGAAGGGGGATCAGAACAAGGATTTGGGATGGGATGGAAGGGGGGAGGAATCCCCAACCACTTGAACGATCGGGGATTGAACGCCGACCTGCATGAAACGAGACCGTCGCTCTACCGTCTAGCAGGAAGGGAGCTACTGAAAACCTCAGGTCAAGGCTGCCTGGGAAAGACGCTGATGTGACTGACATTCAGGATTAACACAGAAGCTTACAAGAAATACATGGCCGTTTTGTAACTTATTAATGTCTGTAGAGAGAACGGTCACTGAATTAGCAACGTTGAGATGGGAAAGAGATGAGAGAGTGAAGAAAGACATGAGAGAGAAGTGAGGGGAAGAGATAGAGAGAGGAGGGGTGAGAGGTATATATAGAGAGATCTTAATGACACATCACAGAAAGACTGTTGGTTACACCACTGTATAGTGTGTAATTAACCTGCTGCATGGGTAACAACTTTTTCCACGTATCAACCTTTCCTGGCATGGTGCCCTGGTGGGGCCACTCCAGACCGACAACCAGAGCGCAACTCCATAGTCTCCTGAGACTGGTGGATACCTACTGCCATAGGGAAGTAGCCGCTTGACGAAAGTCCCCATTTATTGAAGGTACCACTTGAGGGACTGAGGGAAGTAGGCACTCGAGGGAAGTAATCGCTTCAAAAACCTTCTTTATCATACAGCCAGACTCCTGAAGCCAGCATTAACGGCATGACTACAGAAGTCACTCTTAAACACCAGACCAGCAGCATCAGAGCCTTACAGTAACAAAAAGATTAGAGCTATACGGATGAGGGACTGTTGCTTCAGACCTCAAGACAGCAATTGCTGGATCAAAGACTTTGCAAAACAGGATCGGAGACTTTCGGGGGAAAATTTGTTAGGATCAAGTACTTTCATAAGAATAGATTGCGTGGGGAGAAGACTGTATAGATTCTTGTGTACGTGAAGACGCCAAGAGATATCTCTATATGTTGGCTAATGTAAGATTAAAGCCTTAATAATGCCTTCTCTATCATTATTACCAAAGTTGTACGAATCCTGTACCCATACATTTTCAGAGATAGTCCAATTAAAATTTGAGAAGGATAAATTTGGCTCAATGAACTTATATATATATATGTGTATGTGTGTGTGTATCACGAAAATAAACACGTGATTAAAAACGTGACCACGGAGGAAAATTGAAACAGGAATTTCCTTAACTACTTTCGTATATTAATACATCTTCAGGAATGGTTTAAAGGTTGAGTACTGGACATAAATAGGCAGGAGAGAATGGTGGAGTGAGGTGAGGTACAATTCGTGGACACTGCAGAGAGCCCATTGGCCCATTCGATGCAGCTCCCATTCATAACCACACACAGGCTCACACATGGATAATCATAGCATAAAATAGTAAATATTTACAATGAATTAGTGAGACAAATGTGTTCCAATGATCCTACTTAAATCGCCCTTTAATTGATCTATTAAAAATGGATCTAAGTTATATAAACCACTGCTAATGTTCAAATTACTTTCTTTTGTGGTCTGTATCAAAGCAGATTCAATTATGTTTCTGTTATAGATGCTTTTACAATTCGTTATTGAAGAAGCCATCTCCCAATCAATTTGGTGAGCATCTTCTGACAGATGAACAAGCAAAGCATTAGACAATTGGCCATGTCTTACAGAGTATTTATGTTGCGAAATTCTACATTTCAAATCTTTAGATGTTTGCCCAACATAGAACTTATTACAGTCTTTACAACGTATTTTATAAATGACACAATTATCACTACGAGGGCTGTTCCTAACTGATAGCTTGCCAACAGTATTTTCATAGCTAAACAATACATGTATATTAAAAAGTTTCAAGGCCTTGACAATATTCTCAAACCCAGAGAAATATGGTATACATAACACATTCTTTGGCCGAATTCTTTCACTGCATATATTATTATAATATATGCGACGTGCTTTGCTATGGCAAACTTCCAAAAAACTCAGTGGGTAATAAAGCTTAAAACCAATCGAATCAATATTCTTACTCTTCGTCTAAGAATTCTGAACTCACAACTCGAAGAGCTCTTAGATATATTGAAGAAAAAATTGACTTTTTCACATTGTATCTATGCCCTGACAAATAATGAACATTAGATAAACCTACGAATAATTTATCTTATGTTCATTATTTTTCAGGGCATAGATACAATGTGAAAAAGTCAAAAGTCGGAAACATTGAAATGGAATCGTAACATATTTAGTGTAGTGTGTGTTGCTCTTACGTTTAACAAATGGTGCTGTTTCTTAAAAAAAAAAAAAAAAGAATGTCTTACCTGTCACAGGTGTGGCATCTATACTTGTACTTACGAAATGAACGGTATGGTAAACAACACAGCTCAATTCCAACACAATGTCACACAAAATAATTAAATCAAAATGAAAATAAATCGAAATCTATGAAAATTCAATTTATCAATGCAATCGGAAACATGGAAATTGAATCATAACGTATTTACTATGTGTTGTTATTACGTGCAACAGATGGCACTATTTTTTTGAAAAATCATGATTTTACCTGTTACAGGTGTAGCATCTATATAGTATGCATATAAAAACATGCGCGTATTCGAATGGAACGTTGTGTCAAAATTTCAACGCAATCATTAAAGAGGTTTCAAAGATTATCTTCACATGAAAAGCCCACTTTTTCAAAATAAGCATGTTTTTACCGTCACAGACGTGACACTTATATAGTATGGACATAAAAACCAGCTCGAATGCTAATGGAACGTTGTGTGAAAATTTCAAAGCAATCGGTGAAGAACTTTCGGAGATTATCGATTTTGAGCAAACGAACATTTACATTTATATAGACATTAGCCAATTCAGTAGTTATTCTAATAAAATTTAAAGCTCATGAATATATATTTGTAATCACACAACAAATATGAATGATGATAATTGTACCAATAGTAATTAGTACACAAAGAAATCACATTAAAGTATCAACGAGAAAATCCAAAGGACCCATGAAGAAGATTCGAACCTGTGTACACTGGAGACGCTCATGCACACGCCCTAAACCACTGTATCACGATATGCTACAGGCGTAATGTTACCCGAGATTCAACTGAACCCTCCAGGGTTGCTGAAGCATCCACTGACACCAAAACAAGGTTTCAGACATCACCAGCGTTCATTCTGGCTATGATATAAAAGTTCCACTCTCTAAACGCCCTCTCAAATACACACACACACACACACACACACACACACACACACACACACACACACACACACACACACACACACACACACACACACACACACACACACAAACACACACACACACACACAAAATCACATTAATGTTGGTAAAATCCTCTTAGATACTGGGAAGTAGGGAGTGAGAAGCTGGAGACTATGGGATATGTAGAGGCCGGGGCTCCATGCCAGGGACCTGAGACCATGTCTGTGGACCATGCCGAAAACTTAGGACAAATGCAGGAGGCCATGATTGGGACCGGAGCCATGCCAGTGACTGAAGACCATGCTAGGGACCACGATAGTGACCCGAGACTATGCTAGGGACCAAGGACTATGCTGGGGAGCTCGTATGCTGGTATCATCGACCACGAATCAGCATTTTCAGAAGTACAAAAAAGCAAGATTGATATATCAAGCAGTGTTGATATGTGTGGCTGTCATGCTGTGTTGAGCGACGCCTCCATGTCCACACAAGGGGACAATCAGATAACATTAGGTAGAGAGAAAGCGTATGGAGGCTAGTATGCTTGAGAAAGGGAATGCGATAGAAAGGGAGAGAAAGCGAGAGAGAGCTGGAGGTTAAAAGAAATCGATTGAGAGCATGAGGGTGAGAGAAGGTGAGTGAGAGATAGAGAGAGAGAGAGAAACAAGGGAGCACCTGGTGGGTGAAAGCGAGAGAAAGTCAATGTAAGAATCGAGATGCGAGTCAGGTAGAAATCTCAGACTGGTGATAAAGAATGGCGGTTCTCATTCTTTACTACCTTGAGACGCCCTAATACACTCTCTAGGGTGTGGGCTCGATGATGACACGTGTGTGTGTGTGTGTGTGTGTGTGTGTGTGTGTGTGTGTGTGTGTGTGTGTGTGTTTCTTATATTTTACAAAACTATAATATGTCGATTTCAACAAGACTGTTCTGTACGACGGGGAATGGTTTCCTTCCTTAGGATTCTTTCCAGGAGCTTGCAGATATGTGAAGTTACGCTGACTCGCCGCCAGTTTCCTGCTGAATCTTTTCTGCCTTTCTTAAAGCTGGGGTGACGTTTGAATGCTTCCAAACTTGGCAGACTTTACTTCCCCCTTAGGTTCAAAAGTTAGTTTTATTTCCGAATGGCAGATTCAGTTACATACGCAGTTCATTGGCGATTCTTTGCAATGTTGGGTTGAATTCAGTCCCATTGAATTCATTCCATTTGCAATGTTGGATTGAATTAAGTTCCTTTGCAAGTTGTATTGAATTCAGTCCCTTTGCAATGTTGCATTGAATTCAGTCCCTTTGCAATGTTGGACGGAATTCAGTCCCTTTGCAATGTTGGATTGAATTCAGTCCCTTAGCAAGTTGTATTGAATTAAGTTCCTTTGCAATATTACATTGAATTCAGCCCCTTTACAATGTTGGACTGAATTCAGTCTCTTTGCAATGTTGGACTGAATTCAGTCCCTTTGCAATGTTGGATTGAATTCAGTCCCTTCGCAATGTCGGATTGAATTCCATTCACACATGGGGTTTGAGATCAGTGTAATTTGTCAATGCTCTCCCTGATTATTTCGCAGAAAGTGGGGATATCCCTCAACTCATTGTCGTCCTCTGCTTCAAAAATTAGTGTGGATGTGTGGATGGTTTTTAATCTTTCTAGCGTGAACAGTGGTGTAATGTAGTCAGAGTGGTGCCTTCCTCCTTACCGTCAATTATAACCTGTTTGATGTCCTCTCTCAAGGGTAGAACCCAGTCTTTGGACCTGGTTTTCAATATATGTGTATGTATGTGTGTGTGTATATTATATTATGTATATATATATACATATATATATATATATATATATATATATATATATATATATATATATATATATATATATATATATATATATATATATATATATATATGTCGTACCTAGTAGCCAGAACGCACTTCTCAGCCTACTATGCAAGGCCCGATTTGCCTAATAAGCCAAGTTTTCATGAACTAATGTTTTTTCGACTACCTAACCTACCTAACCTAACCTAACTTAACTTTTTCGGCTACCTAACCAAACCTAACCTATAAAGATAGATTAGGTTAGGTTAGGTAGGGTTGGTTAGGTTCGGTCATATATCTACATTAATTTTAACTTCAATAAAATAAAATTGACCCCATACATAATGAAATGGGTAGCTTTATCATTTCATAAGAAAAAAAATAGAGAAAATATATTAATTCAGGAAAACTTGGCTTATTAGGCAAATCGGGCCTTGCATAGTAGGCCGAGTACGACGTTCTGGCTACTAGGTACAACATATATATATATATATATATATATATATATATATATATATATATATATATATATATATATGAGTGAGTGAGTGAGTGAGTGAGTGAGTGAGTGAGTGAGTGAGTGAGTGAGTGTGTGTGTGTGTGTGTGTGTGTGTGTGTGTGTGTGTGTGTGTGTGTGTGTGTGTGTGTGTGTGTGTGTGTGTGTGTGTGAGAGAGAGAGAGAGAGAGAGAGAGAGAGAGAGAGAGAGAGAGAGAGAGAGAGAGAGAGAGAGAGAGAGAGAGAGAGAGAGAGAGAGAGAGAGAGAGAGAGAGAGAGAGAGAGAGAGAGAGAGAGAGAGAGAGAGAGAGAGAGAGAGAGAGAGAGAGAGAGAGAGAGAGAGAGAGAGAGAGAGAGAGAGAGAGAGAGAGAGAGAGAGAGAGAGAGAGAGAGAGAGAGAGAGAGAGAGAGAGAGAGAGAGAGAGAGAGAGAGAGAGAGAGAGAGAGAGAGAGAGAGAGAGAGAGAGAGAGAGAGAGAGAGAGAGAGAGAGAGAGAGAGAGAGAGAGAGAGAGAGAGAGAGAGAGAGAGAGAGAGAGAGAGAGAGAGAGAGAGAGAGAGAGAGAGAGAGAGAGAGAGAGAGAGAGAGAGAGAGAGAGAGAGAGAGAGAGAGAGAGAGAGAGAGAGAGAGAGAGAGAGAGAGAGAGAGAGAGAGAGAGAGAGAGAGAGAGAGAGAGAGAGAGAGAGAGAGAGAGAGAGAGAGAGAGAGAGAGAGAGAGAGAGAGAGAGAGAGAGAGAGAGAGAGAGAGAGAGAGAGAGAGAGAGAGAGAGAGAGAGAGAGAGAGAGAGAGAGAGAGAGAGAGAGAGAGAGAGAGAGAGAGAGAGAGAGAGAGAGAGAGAGAGAGAGAGAGAGAGAGAGAGAGAGAGAGAGAGAGAGAGAGAGAGAGAGAGAGAGAGAGAGAGAGAGAGAGAGAGAGAGAGAGAGAGAGAGAGAGAGAGAGAGAGAGAGAGAGAGAGAGAGAGAGAGAGAGAGAGAGAGAGGGGGGGGGGGGGGGGGGGGGGGGGGGGACTGACTCTCGTTTAGGTAATGCTTCTAGTTAGAGTAGCTCGGTGCCGACTACCGTGTGATGGAACAAGCCCAAAATATAATCCCGAAATGTAAACAGTCCCTACACTACTATCGAACCCTCAACGTAAACAAACCCGAAATGTAAACAAACCCACAATATAAACAAACACGAAATGTAAATATTCAGTCCTTACCTGAAGATGATCCAGAGTGGAACGAAACGTTGTAGAAAATATAAACCTTTATCATTAGAATTTTATTTACCGTGAATTTCGGTAACTTGGTTGTGCTCTTCTTAATCCCAACACTGAACACAATAGTCATATATATATGGTTGAGTTTGTGTGGAAAATGGAACGCATCGAGATGTGATAGGAACAGGTTGCACACACACACACACGCGCACACACGCGCACACACGCGCACACACACACACATACACACACACACCAGACAGAAAAGCGACTCGTGAGGTAAATCAGGAACCAGTCCCCAGGTAGTATGATAGTCGCGGGTGTGTGACCGGTGTACGTAGCAGGAAGGGAAGGTGTGTGGGCTCCACACAAACACACACACACACACACACACACACACACACACACACACACACACACACTCCTGCTGGCATGAATATTGTACGTCGTACAGGTCTGGTTACTACCTCCCCTCTTCCTCTTCTGCTGACACACTGCTCAATGCTTGTCAAGGGGTATTGAGAGAGGGGAATGTCTGCGAGATAACGTGTGCAGGGGTATTGTGGTGTGATGTGGTGTTGTGGTATGATGTGGTGTGGTGTGATGTGGTGTGGTGTGTTGTGTGTGATGTGGTGTGGTGTGGTGTGATGTGGTGTGGTGTGATGTGGTGTGGTGTGTTGTGTGTGATGTGATGTGGTGTGGTGTGGTGTGGTGTGATGTGGTGTGGTGTGATGTGGTGTGGTGTGATGTGGTGTGATGTGGTGTGGTGTGATGTGGTGTTGTGGAGTGATGTGGTGTGGAGTGATGTGGTGTGGTGTTGTGTTGTGGTGTTATGTGGTGTGGTGTTATGTGGTGTGGTGTTATGTGGTGTGATGTGATGTGATGTGATGTGATGTGATGTGGTGTGGTGTGGGGGCGTAGTGGAGGTGGTGGTGTGGTTCTCCCCCTAGTTGTATTCACCCATTTGTGCTTGCGGTTTGAGTTTTGGCTCTTTGGTCCCGCCTCTCAACTGTCAATCAACTGGTGTACAGATTCCTGAGCCTACTGGGCTCTATCATATCTACATTTGAAACTGTGTATGGAGTTAGCTTGCACACATCAAGCCTAATGCATTCCATCTGTTAACTTCTCTGACACTGAAAAAGTTCTTTCTAACGTCTCTGTTGCTCATTTGGGTACTCAGTCTCCACCTCTGTCCCCTTGTTCGTGTTCCACCCATGCTAAATAGTTTGTCTTTGTCCACCCTGTAAATTCCTCTGAGATTTTTGTTGGTGGTTATCATGTCTCCCCTTACTCTTCTGTCTTCCAGGGACATGAGGTTTAGCTCTCGTAGCCTTTCTTCGTAACTCATCTCAGTTTTTGACTATTTTTTTTTTAGCTCTTCTGCAATCTCTCAGTTTTGGAACTAGTCTGGTTGCATACCTCTGAGTCTTGCCTAACTTTGTCTTGTGTTTAACTAGGCATGGACTCCAGGCTGGAGCTGCATACTCCAGGAATGGTCTGGCATAAGTGGTATACAAGGTTCGGAATGATTCCTTACTTAGGTTTCTGAAGGCAGTTCTGATGTTGGCAATCTGGCATATGCCGCTGATGATATTCTTTTGATGAGGGCCTCTGGGAAGAGGATCGGTGTGATACCAACCCCCAGATCTTTCTCTCTATTTGAATCTTGCAGGATTTCACCTCCCAGATGGTACCTCGTGTTCAGCCTCCTGCTCCCTTCACCTAATTTCATTTCTTTACACTTACCTGAGTTGATCTTTAGTAGCCATTTTCTAGACCATTCCACCAGTTTGTGCAGGTCGTCGTGTAGTCTCTGTTTATCTTCATCTGTCTGGATTCTTCTCATAATTTTTGCATCATCAGCAAACATTGAGGGGAAGGAGTCTATACCCTCTGGAAGGTCGTTTTACATATATAAGAAACAGGATGGGTCCTAGTACAGAGCCCTGTGGAACCCCGCTGGTGACATCTCGCCACTCTGATGTCTCTCCCCCCCCCCCCCCCCCCCCCCCCCCCTCAGAGTTACTCGCTGTTTCCCGTTGCGTAGATACTCCATTATCCACTAGAGCACCTTACCTTTTACTCCTGCCTGTTTCTCCAACTTTTGTAACAGCATTTTATGAGGTACTGTGTCCAAAGTTTTGTGTTCGTAAAAAAAAACTGCATTCTGCCCACCTTTCTCTTTCTTGCTTAATTTTTTTCGCAGGGTCATACAATTCTATTAAACCTGTGAGGCACGATTCACCATCCCTGAACCCATGCTGATGATGCGTTATAAAGCTATTTCCCTCCACATGCTCTACAAGCATTTTCCTCACGATCTTCTCCGTCACCTTGCATGGAATACAAGTTAGGGAAACTGGCCTGTAGTTCAGTGCTTGTTGCCTGATGCCCTATTTGTATATTGGGACTACATTAGACGTCTTCCTGATTTCCGGTAGGTCTCCTGTTTCCAGTGACCTGTTATAAACTATAGAGAGTTGCACACTTAGTGCTTCTACACTTCCTTATAGTATCTACAGTGAGTTTCTGTCTGGGAAACAGCCTATGTCACATTCAGCTCCAAGAGGTTCCTTTTAACCACATCCCTGGTAAGCTCAAATTCCCTGGTAAGCTTGGTTTATCGCCTCCTCTCTCTGTAGTGGGACTTCTCCTTGCTCTATTATGAACACCTCCTGGACCCTCTTGTAGAATTCTTTACACACAAATTTGTCCTTCTCTGTGTATCCGTTCTCCCCCTTTTCTCAGTTTTATTACGTGTTCCTTCACTTCAGTTTTCCTCCTGATGTGGCTGTGGAACAGTTTTGGTTGGGTCTTGCCTTTACTGGCTGTCATTTTCGTACTGTCTCGCCTCTGCTTCTCTCTTCACTCTGAGGTAATTATTCCTGGCCCTCTGGTATAGTCCTCCGCTCACTGATGTTGTGGGATGGATGTGGTGATGTTGTGGGGTGGAGGTGGTGGTGTTGTGGGGTGGTGGTGTTGTGGGGTGGATGTGGTGGTGTTGTGGGGTGGAGGTGGTGGTGTTGTGGGGTGGAGGTGGTGGTGTTGTGGGGTGGAGGTGGTGGTGTTGTGGGGTGGTGGTGTTGTGGGGTGGATGTGGTGGTGTTGTGGGGTGGAGGTGGTGGTGTTGTGGGGTGGAGGTGGTGGTGTTGTGGGGTGGAGGTGGTGGTGTTGTGGGGTGGAGGTGGTGGTGTTGTGGGGTGGAGGTGGTGGTGTTGTGGGGTGGAGGTGGTGGTGTTGTGGGGTGGAGGTGGTGGTGTTGTGGGGTGGAGGTGGTAGTGTTGTGGGGTGGAGGTGGTAGTGTTGTGGGGTGGAGGTGGTGGTGTTGTGGGGTGGAGGTGGTGGTGTTGTGGGGTGGAGGTGGTGGTGTTGTGGGGTGGATGTGGTGGTGTTGTGGGGTGGAGGTGGTGGTGTTGTGGGGTGGAGGTGGTGGTGTTGTGGGGTGGAGGTGGTGGTGTTGTGGGGTGGAGGTGGTGGTGTTGTCGGGTGGATGTGGTGGTGTTGTGGGGTGGAGGTGGTGGTGTTGTGGGGTGGAGGTGGTGGTGTTGTGGGGTGGATGTGGTGGTGTTGTGGGGTGGATGTGGTGGGGTGGTTGTGGTGGTGGTGTTGTGGGGTGGAGGTGGTGGTGTTGTGGGGTGGAGGTGGTGGTGTTGTGGGGTGGATGTGGTGGTGTTGTGGGGTGGAGGTGGTGGTGTTGTGGGGTGGAGGTGGTGGTGTTGTGGGGTGGATGTGGTGGTGTTGTGGGGTGGATGTGGTGGGGTGGATGTGGTGGTGGTGTTGTGGGGTGGATGTGGTGGGGTGGATGTGGTGGTGGTGTTGTGGGGTGGATGTGGTGGTGGTGTTGTGGGGTGGATGTGGTGGGGTGGATGTGGTGGTGGTGTTGTGGGGTGGATGTGGTGGTGGTGTTGTGGGGTGGATGTGGTGGTGGTGTTGTGGGGTGGATGTAGTGGTGGTGTTGTGGGGTGGATGTGGTGGTGGTGTTGTGGGGTGGATGTGGTGGTGGTGTTGTGGGGTGGATGTGGTGGTGGTGTTGTGGGGTGGATGTGGTGGTGGTGTTGTGGGGTGGATGTGGTGGTGGTGTTGTGGGGTGGATGTGGTGGTGGTGTTGTGGGGTGGATGTGGTGGTGGTGTTGTGGGGTGGATGTAGTGGTGGTGTTGTGGGGTATATGTGGTGGTGGTGTTGTGGGGTGGATGTGGTGGTGGTGGTGTGGGATGGATGTGGTGGTGGTGTTGTGGGGTGGATGTGGTGGTGGTGTTGTGGGGTGGATGTGGTGGTGGTGTTGTGGGGTGGATGTGGTGGTGGTGTTGTGGGGTGGATGTGGTGGTGGTGTTGTGGGGTGGATGTGGTGGTGGTGTTGTGGGGTGGATGTGGTGGTGTTGTGAGGTGGATGTGGTGGTGGTGTTGTGGGGTGGATGTGGTGTTGTGGGGTGGTGGTGGTGGTGTTATGGAGGGGTTGTGGTGTGGAGGGGGTGTTGTGGTGGGGTGGTGGTATGAGTGAGGGTGTAATGGTGGTGGTGTGGTGTGGTTTGGTGGGGTTAGTGGTGTGGGTGGGGGTGTAGTTGTGGTGGTGTGGTTGGGTAGTGGTGTGGTGGAGAATGGAAGGAAACTACCACGAGAAAGCGCCAAGCCATTACGACTGTATAACACTTGGAAGAGGTTTGGATAAGAATTTGGGATGGGACGGGAGAAAAGAATGGTGTCCGACCCCATGGACGGTCGGGGATTGAACGTCGAACTGCACGAAGCGAAGCCGTCGCTCTACCGTCCTGTCCAAGTGGTTGAGCGTGTGGTGGGGAAGTAGTGGTAGTGGTGGTGTTGTGGTGGTGTAGGGGTCGTGTACCAATACACCCCCCACACTGTGGTGTGGTTATGTATGTGGTGTTTGTGGTGGTCGTGTAGTTGTAAGGTGTGATTGTGATGCGAGGGGTGTGTGGTTGTGGGGTGTGTGGTTGTGGGGTGTGTGGTTGTGGGGTGTGTGGTTGTGGTGGAGTAGTGTAGAGGGATGGTAGTTGCTGTGTTGTTTCCTGGGCTCCAGGTGTCAAGGTATCATCTAGTCGCTCAGTAGTGCCATCTAGATCAGGACAACGACGACCACCACCACGACTACCACGACCACCACCACCACGACCATCACGACTACCACGACCACGACCACCACCGCCACAACCACCACTACCATCACCATTAGCACCACCACCACGAACATTAGCACCACCACCACGACGACCACGACCACCGCTATCAACACCACGACCACTACGACCAGCACCACCACCACCACCATCACTACCACCACCACGACCACCACTACCCACCCACCACAACCACAACCACCACCACCACGACCACAACCAGAACGACCACCACTACCATCACCACCACGACCACAACCACCACTACCATCACTACCACCACTACGACGACCACAACCACCACTACCACCATGACGACGACCATCAGCACCACCACCACGACCACCACGACCACCATTACCACTACCACCACCACCACGACCACACCGGCACCACGATCACCAACACCACCACGACCTCCAACACGACCACCACGACCACCATCACCACCACGACGACCACGACCTCCAACACGATCACGACGACCACGACCACCACCACCACGACCACCACCATCACCACGACGACCACCACCACAACCACCACCACCACAACCATCAGCACCACCACCACGACCACGGCCACGACCACCACGACCACCACCACCACGACCACCACAACAACCACTACCACCACGACCACCACCACCACGCACATCGATTCCTGGCTCAGTTTATTGCCAACTTGGGAGAATAAGCACCTGACAAATTGTCGGTTCGTAAAGCTATTAAAAGGCAGAGTGAGAAGAAAACCGTAGCCGGATGTGTTGGCCGAATGTGTTGGCCGGATGTGTTGGCCGGATAGAGTACTGTAGAGGTATACTGGAGGCATATACCTGTGTACTCACCTTGTTGTACTCACCTAGTTGTGGTTGCGGGGGTTAAGCTCTAGCTCTTTGGTCCCGCCTCTCAACTGTCAATCAACTGGTGTTCAGGTTCCTGAGCCTACTGGGCTCTATCATATCTACATTGGAAACTGTATATGGAGTCAGCCTCCACCACATCACTTCCTAATGCATTCCACCTGTTAACTACTCCGACACTGACAAAATACTTTATAATGTCTATGTGGCTCATTTGGCTTCCAAGTTTCCACCTGTTTCCCCTTGTTCGTGTTCCACCTGTGCTAAATAGTTCGTCTTTGTCTACCCTGTCAATTCCCCTGAAAATTTTCTAAGTGGTGATCATGACTCCCCTTCTTCTTATGTCTTTCAGTGACGTTAGGTTCTGGAACTAGTTCTGGAAACTAATCTGGTGGCATAACTTTGTTTTCTTAGCTTAATTCCGTGTCTTCTTGTTCTTGAAGTTACTGGCTTGAGGAATTCCTCTTTGTCAATTTGGTCGATTCCTGTTAGTATTTTGTAAGTGGTGATCATATCTCTTCTTTTTCTTCAATCTTCTAGTTGTGTCATGTTTAACGCCTCTAGTCTCCCCTCGTTAATCTTGTTTCTCCGTTTTGGAAGCCATTTTGAATCATACCTTTGCACCTTTTCCAGTTGATTTACGTGCTTCTAGAGATTTGGGCACCATACATCTGCTGCATATTCCAGTTTTGGTCTCACGAAAGTCATGAACAGTTTCTTTAGTATTTCACCATCCATATAATTAAAAGCAAGTCTGAAGTTGGAAAGCGACGCATCCGCTCCTCTCACAATGTTGTTGGTGTGTTCCTCTGGCGACAGCTTACTATCCAAAACCAATCCCAGGTCTTAGCGTTCTGTAATTCCTTTCCACATAATTTGTAAGTTGTGTGTGGTCTATTTTCTCTAATTCAACATTGTATAACATGGCATTTATTCACAATGAATTCCATTTGCCACTTGATGCTCCAAGTACTTATTTTATGTAGATCAATTTGATGTGCATTACGATCGTCTGCGTCACCTGTCTTCCCCAGTATCTTAGCATCATCCACAAACATGTTCATATAATTCTGTGTTCCTTCTGGTAGATGGTTTATGTTGACGATGAACATCACTGGTGCAAGAACTGATCCCTGTGGTACTCCACTAGTAACACTCCTCCAGTCTGATACATTGTCTCTGATTGCCCCCCCCCCTCCCCGTATCTTTCTATCAGAATATTTTTCATCTATGTCAGAAGTCTCCCTGTCACCTCTCAAGTATGTTCCGGTTTCCAGAGTAGCCTCTTGTATGGGACTCTGTCAAAAACTTTTTCTTAGGTCCAGAAAGACAGAGTCAACCCATCCACCTCTTTCCTGAAGTATCTCCGTGGCTCTATCATAAAAACTATGTGGGGGTAGATTTGTTACACAGTTCGAAAACTGTTCGAAAACCATACTGTCAGTCCCATATTATGTCATTACTCACCTGGTGTTCAACCCATTTGGCTTTAACTATTGTTTCTAATGTTTTGACTACCACGCCTGTTATAGACTCGGGTCTATAATTTAAAGGGTCTCTTTCGTTACAATTTTTGTAGATTAGAACTATGTTTGCCTTTTTCCATATATCCGCTAAGATTTCTTTGGGCAATGATGTCTGGAATATTAATTGGAGTAGCATGCTCAGCTCAGTTTTGCATTCTCGCAGAACTCAAGGTGAAACTTTTCTGTTCAAACAGCTTTATTTCTTCCCAGCCCCTTCAGTAAATTTTCCACTTACTCGAGACACCTTTATGTACTCTAAGATGTTTTCTGGAATTGGCATTGGCCCTGGTTCTCTGAAGTCCTCATTTTGTCACAAACACACTTTGGAACTGTTCATTTAGTGTGTCACACATTTCTTTTTCATTCTCAGTGAAACTGTTCCTCATTCTCAATCTCTGGATTTTAGCCTTTACATGCAGCTTGCTTTTAATTAACAAACAAGACCTGGATCTGTTTTATAGTTGCCTGCAACCCCTTCCTTACTGCTTCTCTCCTGCGCGGGCCCTAAGCCCCTGGCTGGCCCACTATTAGTCATTTCTCTCCAACTTAGGCGGTGGATGAGTGTTTGTCTCGTATGTCTGGCATCATTCAGCTGATGCCCAATGTCTTGAACAATTCCTGCGACTCTTAAATCTTAGTTAAGATCTTATTTGCTAACTCTGTAGTGTGTTAGTATTCCAGTGGTATTTGTTCATTCCAGTGGTCAGTGAGGTCTGTAACTGTGCACCGTGTTAGATAATGCTCCAGTGGTCAGTGAGGTCTGTAACTGTGCACCGTGTTAGATAATGCTCCAGTGGTCAGTGAGGTCTGTAACTGTGCACTGTGTTAGATAATGCTCCAGTGGTCAGTGAGGTCTGTAACTGTGCACTGTGTTACATAATGCTCCAGTGGTCAGTGAGGTCTGTAACTGTGCACTGTGTTAGATAATGCTCCAGTGGTCAGTGAGGTCTGTAACTGTGCACTGTGTTAGATAATGCTCCAGTGGTCAGTGAGGTCTGTAACTGTGCACTGCGTTAGATAATGCTCCAGTGGTCAGTGAGGTCTGTAACTGTGCACTGTGTTAGATAATGCTCCAGTGGTCTGTCGGGCATTTGTCCACAGTGCTGATATTTCCTCTCATCTTCTGGAACCCGTAAGCAACTTCCCTCTGCATACAGGTATTGAAGGACGATGCTGGCAACCTGCATTTGTATTCTTCTGTTGTTGACGTGTTAGGTATAGATGTCGCTACTTGGTGGGTGGTGGATGACGTGTTAGGTATAGATGTCGCTACTTGGTGGGTGGTGGATGACGTGTTAGGTATAGATGTCGCTACTTGGTGGGTGGTGGATGACGTGTTAGGTGTAGATGGCTCTAAGTGGTGGGTGGTGGATGATGTGTTAGGTGTAGATGGCGCCTAGTGGGCGGGGGTGGATAACGTTTTAGGAGAAGAACCCAGGATAAGTGCGGGTGACAGAGATCATAATAGGACAAACTACTAAGCAATAACCTCCAGTAAGGGAGTTTTAGTTTCTTGATAAAGCTGTAAAGTGCAACGACATATACCGGAGCCCAGGAGCTCTACCTTGGTCCTCTGGAACTCCTAATGTCCGATAATAAGAGAACACAACACATCAAGTAGTAAAAGCACCAGTAGAGACGTTAACATTCTCCCCAATTCATCCCTGAAATTGTAAATGTATCCGCGGGAATGTTCCTCCATCACATATATAAAACTCTTATATCCTGACACTGAAACAACATACGAATCATTATATTTGTACTAAAAGACGGGGTAACAGCGGTGATAACATAGCTGTCAATTTATTCCCGCCAATAAAGACGGTTATGACGGTTATGTCCGTTATGTCCGTTGTGAGGACGGGGGCGCGCGACAGGCTGGAGCGTTGCCAACTACTCAGTATTGCCGACGTGGCCGGAAGTAATTGCTAACAATCTGTCCCTCTAGAGTTTCACTTAACGTTAATTGTCCGCTCTGCCGGTCACTTTGTGTCAACAGATCTCTCGCTGTTCAAAGGGATTGTAAATGCTTGAAATGGACCCTATAAACCTAGGCTACGAATATCCCCCCAGGGGGAGAGCCATACTCTGAAGGAAATCTCAATGGCGTTAGTAACTCACACGGCCGATGAAAGTTATTTTGGGGAAACCGGTTTTATAACGTTAACAAAAAAATGCGTGCAAGGACCCCTAGTGCAATTGCAATGAGTGACGTCACTGGCAATCTGCCACGAGCAGTTGTTTATGGATTGAATGAAAGTGATGTAAGACCAGGATTGGGGTACTAAGATGTTCGTTCGGCCGGTAACGTTCCTGGCAGTGATGGACGAATGGTATTCCGCTAATTTCGCGCTCTCGTCCAAGCGTCAGATAATCAATAGGCGGCCGCTCTGCAGTTTCCAGGCAAATGACGACCTGCAAATGCCTTTTCGTTTTGTGAGTATAATTAACCAATAGCCATACGTGCACCCATCAACATTATATATATATATATATATATATATATATATATATATATATATATATATATATATATATATATATATATATATATATATATATATATATATATATAATAATAATAATAATAATAATAATGTGTACTCGCCTAATTGTACTCACCTAATTGTACTCACCTAATTGTGCTTGCGGGAGTTGAGCTCTGGCTCTTTGGTCCCGCCTCTCAACCGTCAATCAACAGGTGTACAGGTTCCTGAGCCTATTGGGCTCTATCATATCTACACTTGAAACTGTGTATGGAGTCAGCCTCCACCACATCACTTCCTAATGCATTCCATTTGTCAACCACTCTGACACTAAAAAGTTCTTTCTAATATCTCTGTGGCTCATTTGGGCACTCAGTTTCCACCTGTGTCCCCTAGTGCGTGTGCCCCTTGTGTTAAATAGTCTGTCTTTATCTACCCTATCAATTCCCTTGAGAATCTTGAATGTGGTAATCATGTCCCCCCCTAACTCTTCTGTCTTCCAGCGAAGTGAGGTTTAATTCCCGTAGTCTCTCCTCGTAGCTCATACCTCTCAGCTCGGGTACTAGTCTGGTGGCAAACCTTTGAACCTTTTCCAGTTTAGTCTTATCCTTGACTAGATATGGACGCCATGCTGGGGCTGCATACTCTCGGATTGGTCTGTCATATGTGGTATACAAAGTTATGAATGATTCCTTACATAAGTTTCTGAATGCCGTTCTTATGTTGGCCAGCCTAGTATATGCCGCTGATGTTATCCTCTTCATATGTGCTGCAGGAGACAGGTCTGGCGTGATGTCAACCCCCAAGTCTTTTTCTCTCTCTGACTCTTGAAGAATTTCATCTCCCAAATGATACCTTGTATCTGGCCTCCTGCTCCCTACACCTATCTTCATTACATTACATATGCTTGGGTTTGCTTGTGTGTTTGTGTGTGTGTTTAAGCGAAGCTTGAATGATCCCCCAAGCACATATATCCCTTTAACTCTATGACCCATCAGAGGATTCGAACCCAGGCCGCCAGTGGTAGACCAACCCGTCCTCAGATCAAGTCCATTCCATCCAGCGATCAACCCCTAAGACGCATTCATCAATTTTAAAATGCTGTTCATTCAAAACTGGAATTTTCTCATATATATATTATTATTATTTTATATTATCATATTCAACATATTTAGGCACAGGTTAGGTTAGGTGTTTAGGTTTTGTTGGTGATTATTTGTATTTGCTGTCCGTGGGTGAAGCATTTACAGCGTTGTGGTTCAAACAAAATTCGTCAGCATAACACTGGTTCCGGAAGTGTTCGGACGTCATCAGTTGTGAGTCGTGTGTAAACCGTTTTTCATTCATAAACAGCGGGTCTGGCGGGTGGATGGAATGGACTTTGGATCTTTGTTTGGAGGTCGGGCTGGGTACACACATCATAGCACTGGTACTCTGACCACTGTACCATCTGGTGCAGTGTAAGCACACCTTTGTTCCCATAGCATCTGTCCAACCACTTTAGCTGGACGGTAGAGCGACGGTCTCACTTCATGCAGGTCGGCGTTCAATGCCCGACCGTCCAAGTGGTTGGGCACTATTCCATTCCCCCCTTTCCCATCCCAAATCCTAATCTTGATCCCTTCCCAGTGTGATATAGTAGTAATGGCTTGGCGCTTTCGCCTGATAATTCCCCTCCCTCCCATAGCATCTGAGATGCAGGGCTCCCGGGATACGAACACCCTGAGCTTACACAAGGAATTGGGATCTAGGCTCGTTGACACCAGCAACAGGTGCTCGTTTTCTGTTTCAGCGCCTCAGTGTGGTGATTCAAAGGGGAAATGCCTCCTGTGTGATCGATGCCTGACGGAAAGCTGATGACCTCCAAGAGATCCACAACTTGTAAGCTTCCATTGTATTCACCAATGCATAACTTGTAACCTTTAAATACTTAATAAAGTAAAAAAAATCACAGAGTAGGGGGAGGGAAAGGGGGGGGCGGGGGTGATGTGGTAGGACAACAAGCACGGAAACAGCAATAGAGGGGACCCCAAAATCCCCCCCTAATGCGTTATCTTGAGGTTATCTTGAGATAATTTCGGGGCTTTAGTGTCCAGGGGCCTCGTAGCCTGGTGGATAGCGCGCAGGACTCGTAATTCTGTGGCGCGGGTTCGATTCCCGCACGAGGCAGAAACAAATGGGCAAAGTTTCTTTCACCCTATGCCCCTGTTACCTAGCAGTAAAATAGGTACCTGGGTGTTAGTCAGCTGTCACAGGCTGCTTCCTGGGGGTGGAGGCCTGGTCGAGGACTGGGCCGCGGGGACACTAAAAAGCCCCGAAATCATCTCAAGATAACCTCAAGATATAACCTCCCCGCGTCCTGGTCCTCGACCAGGCCTCCACCCCCAGGAAGCAGCCCGTGACAGCTGACTAACACCCAGGTACCTATTTTACTGCTAGGTAACAGGGGGCATAGGGTGAAAGAAACTCTGCCCATTGGTTCTCGCCGGCGCCTGGGATCAAACCCGGGACCACAGGATCACAAGTCCAGCGTGCTGTCTGCTCCGACTGAAAAAGCGCTATGCGCGCTTTTCTCTGATATCTGGTCGCGAGAGCATTCTTTCCCTGACCCCAGCAGCTGTCTAACACAGTGACACCTGCTCCCACCTTCTCTTTATCACCCATTAATGGCGGGACGACTGACGAAATCCTTGTCACTTGTCCTCTCACCTTAATCATGGTATTTTGTTTGTTACGGAAGGTGTCACTACAAAATAAAACACGGCAGTAATAACGTTGCTCTCCCGCCGCGGTAGCCTAAATGAGTTGCTTGAGGGAGGGGGGGGGGGGGGGAGGCTGGCGCTAGGCTGGCGAGGGGGGGGGGTATAGAGGCGTCGCGTGACCTTAAGGTTCTCAGGTCACAGCCTCTTGAGGTGGGTGTCATGACTCGGGAGAAAACTCTCTACGTCTTGTGCTTTGTCCTTCCACACACTCCCCTCATCCTCTTTCTCCTCACCTACCTCATGCCTTGCACTGACTCCCTCTCCCACTCTATTTCATGACTTAATAAGGGTCCAGGACGGACCGAAACGTTGTAATAATGGTCCAGGACGGACCGAAACGTTGTAATAAGGGTCCAGAACGGACCGAAACGTTCTAATAAGGGTCCAGGACGGACCGAAACGTTGTAATAAGGGTCCATGACGGACCGAAACGTTGTAATAACGGTCCAAGACGGACCGAAACGTTGTAATAAGGGTCCAGGACGGACCGAAACGTTGTAATAAGGGTCCAGGACGGACCGAAATGTTGAAATAAGGGTCCAAGCCGGACCGAAACGTTGTAATAAGAGTCCAGGACGGACCGAATCGTTGTAATAAGAGTCCAGGATAGACCGAAGCATCGTCCTCTTACATGTGTGTGTGTTGGGTTGTGTCCAGCACTAAGCTATCATGGCTATATACCTCATGGAAGGAATATACGAGCAGAATAGGAGCTGGAATAGATGCACGAGGTGAAGGGATTCCTTTGGACTGTCGGGGATCGAACACCGACCTGCAAGAATTGAGGCCATCACAACAGAGAATTTGCAAACATTATATGCAGGCTCAGTGGGCACAATCACCAAGAGTGACGTTTTTTCAACGTTGCCCAACATTGATGCAACGTTGCCCAACATTGATGCAACGTTGCCCAACATTGATGCAACGTTGCCTAACGTTGATTTAAAATTTTCCGGGCATGTTTACATGTTATATGTTTAGCCTTAATAATACAAATCACAACATAAACGATATAGAAAACGAGTGACGTTTCAAGGAAAAATTAAAAAAAAAAAAATTATTGGCCAGTATAAGTAAACGCCTATGACATGATGTCTAATGTCATTAGAAATAGAAAGTTCCAGTTTGCCCCTCCACTCAAAATTGACAATCCTGAAGTTTCCCCCAATTACGCGCTTCTGTCTTTTTTGCGAGCAAATTGGGTGAGCTTGTTTAAAGGTAACAGTAGGCTTCACCCCCTGACAAGCTCCACCCGCTGACAAGCTCCTCCCCCTGACAAGCTCCACCCCCTGACAAGCTCCACCCACTGACAAGCTCCACCCCTGACAAGCTCCACCCCCTGACAAGCTCCACCCCCTGACAAGCTCCACCCCCTGACAAGCTCCACCCCCTGACCAGCTCCACCCCCTGACAAGCTCCACCCCCTGACAAGCTCCACCCCCTGACAAGCTCCACCCGCTGACAAGCTCCACCCCCTGACAAGCTCCACCCCCTGACAAGCTCCACCCCCATGACAAGCTCCACCTCCATGACAAGCTCCACCCCCTGACAAGCTCCACCCCCTGACAAGCTCCACCCCCTGACAAGCTCCACCCGCTGACAAGCTCCACCCCCTGACAAGCTCCACCCCCTGACAAGCTCCACCCGCTGACAAGCTCCACCCCCTGACAAGCTCCACCCGCTGACAAGCTCCACCCGCTGACAAGCTCCACCCAGGCAGGTGTGTGTTAGACGTGTTGTGAAGGAGCTAATTGGCACAGCTGGAGACAGATGCAGCCACTTGTTCTCTCACCAATTACATCTTCCAGGATCGTTTTTTTTGTAATTACTCAAAGACATCACAAGGAAGTGGATGTCACTGTATAAGTTAATTACAATATTTGATGTTCGTAAGGGTCTGTAATTAAATATGAAAGGTTATTTCTCACGTTAATGTGGATTGCATCCAGCGATATCATCCATTTATTGCATCCAGCGATTGCTTCTAGGGATTGCACCAAGTGATTACATCCAGGGATTATATCTGGGGATTATATACGGGGGATTAAATCCTAGTTATTACATCCGGGATTGAATCCAGGGACTGCATGAAGTGAAGGTATAAAGTCTCAGTTGACTACTAGGTAGGTGGTGTTGAGGTCAATCCTTATTGTGAGCACTCATAGCACGGTTAGTATGCCAAGTGTCCTGTGTATTCCCAAGCGTGTCTCTGTGGGTACCCAGGACGCTGGTTCCCTCCCCGTCCTCCTTCAGTCCCTCTACTTGTACTTAAATGCTGGTTATCTAGATGATGAGTTATCTGTACTAGATACGATTGCACGAATTGGAATCGTAATTCACCTTGCCAAGTGGCGCGAGGTTAGCAACCACCATTTGGCCTACACTCTCGACCAGAGTGTAGTGTGTGTACCCTTCTATGGGTACACTAGGAGGCACACTCGGCTGTACCCCCCCCCCCCCTGCAGTGTAACAAGAGAGCAGCACACAGGAGAACACCACACATTGTACAACGTGTGTGTGGGCGGGGCGGCGACCAGTGTAGAAGTGACCAATGAAAACTCACACCTTATAGAGGTGTAAACAAGGTCAGGTCTACTCGGGTCAGATGTGTGGATGGTTATGACACTGTCAGTTGTGTGGCGGCCGAGCTGATCCACTGGGGATTAGTATCCTACATCAAAGAGCGCTGAAGGACTTTTAGTATATAAAATATCAAATTATGAGAATGGATAGAGAGTGAGGATGTTGTGTGCAGTGTGGGAGTGCTCAGGCCTCGGGATATAGGAAACACCACACACACAAGGAGCCGGTCGGCCGAGCGGACAGCACGCTGGACTTGTGATCCTGTGGTCCCGAGTTCGATCCCGGGCGCCGGCGAGAAACAATGGGCAGAGTTTCTTTCACCCTATGGCCCTGTTACCTAGCAGTAAATAGGTACCTGGGTGTTAGTCAGCTGTCACGGGCTGCTTCCTGGGGGTGGAGGCCTGGTCGAGGACCGGGCCGCGGGGACACTAAAGCCCCGAAATCATCTCAAGACAATCTCAAGATAACCTCAAATCAAGTGAATTGCACCAGAAGTGAGTACTGTGCTCTTATCCTGATAACAATTCATTGTCAGTTCAATTGGCCTCAACAAGGGGAATCAGAGAAAGGATAATCCATCACAAAAAAAAATAAACTAATGATTAAACTGTCAACCCTTTGTGAGTTAATTGTAGCTGGAACGTATTGCTGGGCTGATTGCCTTATCTGACCTTATGCTGGAGCGCCTTTAATTGTCAGGTATTCCTCATCTGACAATTAATGTATGACAGCCTGACAATGAGCCAACCCGTGCTCTTAAAAACAATGCGCGCTATAGCCAAAAATGGACGTAATTTGAAATGAAATCGACTCACAAAAGTGATGTACTGTCCCGTTTTCTGTTTGAGTCGTCCGGCCTACTCGGAAAGGTTAGGAGAGGAAACTTTCAATTAACAGTTTTTATAAAAATGTGAAACTTTATGAAAATTTCCTGCCCACCTAACCAACCAGAGGACTCTTAACTTACTGTGGTTGAAAAAAAATACCAAATTTATTTTCAATTTTTTTTTTCATTTTCAAATTACGTCCACTTTCGGCCATACGGGTAAACGGCCAAAAGCGACGTTATTTTTAAGAGGACAGGTTGGCTAATCGTACTCCCTCTAAACCGAGTGAGTGCAATGCCAGTTCAGCACACTGCTCCACTCTCCTACCAGCCTGTGTATCCCTTCACCTCGAACCCAAACCTGACGAAGGACAAGCGAAAACTCCCAGCCACAGAGGCAACAAATACAACAATATGCGGCGTCTGGATTTCAGAACAGACCAAAGAAAACGAATGATCGCTAATTATAGGTAAAACACATTGAGGTTTCTGTCAATATTGGAGGCGGACGACCCGCCTAACCAGCCAGTTCTCGGGGGATATAACGGAAAGAAGATAACTGGAATTTCTTAGATCTGATTTAGTTATCTTTGTGATGTGTAATTCGTTTAATGTTGGGCATAAGACTTATCAGCTCCTGGAGGGTTATTAAGGCCTGGAAACACAAACCTGGTTGATACCTGGTTGATGGGGTTCTGGGAGTTCTTCTACTCCCCAAGCCCGGCCCGAGGCCAGGCTTGACTTGTGAGAGTTTGGTCCACCAGGCTGTTGCTTGGAGCGGCCCGCAGGCCCACATACCCACCACAGCCCGGTTGGTCCGGCACTCCTTGGAGGAATAAATCTAGTTTCCTCTTGAAAATGTCCACGGTTGTTCCGGCAATATTTCTTATGCTTGCTGGGAGGACGTTGAACAACCGCGGACCTCTGATGTTTATACAGTGTTCTCTGATTGTGCCTATGGCACCTCTGCTCTTCACTGGTTCTATTCTACATTTTCTTCCATATCGTTTACTCCAGTACGTTGTTATTTTACTGTGTAGATTTGGTACTTGGCCCTCCAGTATCTTCCAGGTGTATATTATTTGATATCTCTCTCGTCTTCTTTCTAGTGAGTACATTTGGAGGGCTTTGAGACGATCCCAATAATTTAGGTGCTTTATTGCATCTATGCGTGCCGTATATGTTCTCTGTATTCCCTCTATTTCAGCAATCTCTCCTGCTCTGAAGGGGGAAGTGAGTACTGAGCAGTACTCAAGACGGGACAACACAAGTGACTTGAAGAATACAACCATTGTGACTGGATCCCTGGATTTGAAAGTTCTCGTAATCCATCCTATCATTTTTCTGGCTGTCGCAATATTTGCTTGGTTATGCTCCTTAAACGTTAGGTCATCAGACATTATTATTCCCAAATCCTTTACAACTGAAACTGTCTCTATTTTCCGCTTGTTACAACTTATAATAAAGTTGTTACATCTTGGCTTAACCTGTTTATGACGTATTAGAACGTTGTTACAACTTGCTATTTTGGTTATTATAACTGGTTAGGTGTTAAAACTTGTTCGAACGTTGTACCAACGTCGTAGTTTCGGTGTGTGTTTGGCGGGAGACCACCTCAACAGCTTATTGACCAACCAGAATATATATAATATAATTCTGAAAATAGTTCAAGACTACAGTTAAATCTAAGTGAATATAACACGGAGAAAATGTTATATTCACAGGGTATACACACAACCTGGGTATAGCTCTCGGTATATTCCGAGGAGCGGGATACAGGTCTCGATATATGTATCCCCGTGGACGTAGTGAGTTGATTTTATATGAAGATTGATCAAGAATTTATAATGACTTTTATGAACTAAAATGCCAAGTATACTAGGAAGAAGCCGAATATAACCAATGCTGAAAGCAAACAGTCCAGGATCGCAGGTTCGATCCCATTTCACTGCCTCGATACGCTCTCACGATACAACACACTTTCATTGTACGAGGATGGTAGTTCTCATTTAAAAATCAGATATTTAAATAATTTTAAATGCTTTTCAGGGACAACCTCGAAAGGAAATATTTAATCAGCTCTTGAACCCAAGATGACTCGAGGCCAAGAAACTCGAGGCCTAGAGACTCGAGGCCTAGAGACTCGAGGCCTAGAGACTCGAGGCCTAGAGACTCGAGGCCAAGAGACTCGAGGCCTAGAGACTCGAGGCCTAGAGACTCGAGGCCTAGAGACTCGAGACTCCTGAACCTATATATTATGCTCCTCTTCCCCCTCCCCTCTTCCCCCCCGCCCAGTCCGTGCTCTCGGTTTGCCACAACGTACACAATAAAGGGTACTAAAATGCATTAACCCAACCCACCCACCTAACAAAGCTACAAATAACACAAAACTAATGTGGGTATTTGATAGCCGATATTTTTCATAGTACCCTTTAATTTGGACGTTCAGGACCATATAACGTACAAAAAGAGGCGCATCTTTGAGAGAACGAGAGGAACCTTCCCCACACCCAGGGTTGCCGTTCACCCGGGTCTTGGTACTCTCTAAATTGCACGCGAATACCGCCGTTCCTCACAGGTCCGCAGACGTTCCTTCTATGTTAACCTTTACATGTAAGTTGACCAGACCACACACTAGAAGTTGAAGGGACGACGACGTTTCGGTCCGTCCTGGACCATTCTCAATCGACTTGAGAATGGTCCAGGACGGACCGAAACGTCGTCGTCCCTTCAACTTCTAGTGTGTGGTCTGGTCAACATACTTCAGCCACGTTATTGTGACTCATCGCCTGCTTTACATGTAACTGGTGTCCTTCTCTAAGTTACTTTAAGTATAATGACCTCTATAGTGAAAGGATACAATAACACACTCATTTCCTCTTCAGGTCGGGCATGAGGGAGTGTGCTGCTCTACAGTGTAAAACAAGTTGTTAATTAAACATATTTAGTGAGTGTTAGATGTGAACTAACCATGTCTGCTGGGTGTTAGGGGTGAACTAAGCATGTCTGCTGGGTGTTAGGGGTGAACTAAGCATGTCTGCTGGGTGTTAGAGGTGAACTAAGCATGTCTGCTGGGTGTTAGCGGTGAACTAAGCATGTCTGCTGGGTGTTAGCGGTGAACTAAGCATGTCTGCTGGGTGTTAGCGGTAAACTAAGCATGTCTGCTGGGTGTTAGCGGTGAACTAAGCATGTCTGCTGGGTGTTAGCGGTGAACTAAGCATGTCTGCTGGGTGTTAGCGGTGAACTAAGCATGTCTGCTGGGTGTTAGCGGTGAACTAAGCATGTCTGCTGGGTGTTAGGGGTGAACTAAGTAAGTCTGCTGGGTGTTAGAGGTGAACTAAGCATGTCTGCTGGGTGTTAGCGGTGAACTAAGTAAGTCTGCTGGGTGTTAGAGGTGAACTAAGCATGTCTGCTGGGTGTTATGAGTTACCTAAGCATGTCTGCTGGGTGTTAGGGGTGAACTAAGCATGTCTGCTGGGTGTTAGCGGTGAACTAAGCATGTCTGCTGGGTGTTAGCGGTGAACTAAGCATGTCTGCTGGGTGTTAGCGGTGAACTAAGCATGTCTGCTGGGTGTTAGCGGTGAACTAAGCATGTCTGCTGGGTGTTAGCGGTGAACTAAGCATGTCTGCTGGGTGTTAGCGGTGAACTAAGCATGTCTGCTGGGTGTTAGCGGTGAACTAAGCATGTCTGCTGGGTGTTAGCGGTGAACTAAGCATGTCTGCTGGGTGTTAGCGGTGAACTAAGCATGTCTGCTGGGTGTTATGAGTTAGCGAAGCATGTCTGCTGGGTGTTAGCGGTGAACTAAGCATGTTTGCTGGGTGTTAGCGGTGAACTAAGCAAGTCTGCTGGGTGTTAGAGGTGAACTAAGCATGTCTGCTGGGTGTTAGAGGTGAACTAAGCATGTCTGCTGGGTGTTATGAGTTACCTAAGCATGTCTGCTGGGTCTTAGGGGTGAACTAAGCATGTCTGCTGGGTGTTAGAGGTTAACTAAGCATGTCTGCTGTGTGTTATGAGTTAGCTAAGCATGTCTGCTGGGTGTTAGGGGTGAACTAAGCATGTCTGCTGGGTCTTAGGGGTGAACTAAGCATGTCTGCTGGGTGTTAGAGGTTAACTAAGCATGTCTGCTGTGTGTTATGAGTTAGCTAAGCATGTCTGCTGGGTGTTATGGGTGAATTAAGCATGTCTGGTGAGGCGAGACGCAGACACAGGGTGAGCAGCTCGGCCCACACACTTGCATATATTGCGTTATGGATTAATGAGACTAATAAACGTTCTTTCCATTCCTCAGGTAAATACGCTTCAAAGGTGCCACCATCCATCAATTAGGACGAGCCAATAGCAGCAGCTCCTGCCGCAGGATGAGGTATGAGGCCCCTCACGGTATTGTGAGGGAACGTTTTGCTTTAATCCATGAGTGTGTGTGTGTGTGTGTGTGTGTGTGTGTGTGTGTGTGTGTGTGTGTGTGTGTGTGTGTGTGTGTGTGTGTTAACTCACTTCATTGCATTTACCGGGTTGAGCATAAGCTCCTCAGCCCATCCTTTCCGTCATCTGGCCGGGTAATTCAGTGTTTTTTAATGCCCGGAGCGTTTCCTCATATTTCCGTTTGAACTTCGTTACTGAATGGCTTCGTCGTGTAGCCCATCCCACTTGCTGGCTTGTGTTTATATGTAAGCAGGTGTGTGTATGTATATGTATCGCCCGTGTATATATGGTTTCTCTGTGTGGTGTGTGAATGTTTGAGTACTCGCCTAGGTGTGTGCTTGTTGGGTCGAGCGGCTGCTCTTCGACCCCCGACTTTCGTCCATCAGTAGTTTAATGTAATGACTCTTTTTCACTTGTTCTCTTTAATAAATTAATATTTAAAACTGTGTGCGTAAGTGTCCTCGTTATACTGTTCCTCGCCCAGAACATTGTTTCTCTATCTACTTGGTCTACTAATCCAGTAGACCAATTTGTAATCTTATTACAATAAATTTTTTAAGCAATCCACATAAGAATACAACAACCTACCTAAATACCCAAATTACGGAACTATTCACTCTACCCACCATGAGAGTAAGAACAAGACCAGGACGTAAAGATGCCAACATAGAAAACACTGCTCAACATGCTAAGCCCACTACACCTGATTAATCTTTGTATATGCTTCGTACATAATACTTCTAACACGAATTTTCTCAATCTTTCGTACATTACGCTTCACTGTTGGAGGTAAATCAAAAATCACTTCTCCAAAATTCATTTTTATTTCTAGTCTGACGCGACACGGGCGCGTTTCGTAAAACTTATTACATTTTCAAAGACTTCACAAATACATAACTGATTAGAACGTATCTCTGATTTTATATCTACATTTGAGTGAGGTGGGAAGGGTGATGTGGCATTAACACAAGACAGAACAGGAGGGGATATTAATAGGGTATTAAAAGTATCAACACAAGACAGAACATAAACAATGGGTATTGAATAGAAGTGTTTGTAGAAAGCCTATTGGTCCATATTTCTTGATGCTTCTATATTGGAGCGGAGTCTTGAGGTGGGTAGAATATAGTTGTGCAATAATTGGCTGTTGATTGCTGGTGTTGACTTCTTGATGTGTAGTGCCTCGCAAACGTCAAGCCGCCTGCTATCGCTGTATCTATCGATGATTTCTGTGTTGTTTACTAGGATTTCTCTGGCGATGGTTTGGTTATGGGAAGAGATTATATGTTCCTTAATGGAGCCCTGTTGCTTATGCATCGTTAAACGCCTAGAAAGAGATGTTGTTGTCTTGCCTATATACTGGGTTTTTTGGAGCTTACAGTCCCCAAGTGGGCATTTGAAGGCATAGACGACATTAGTCTCTTTTAAAGCGTTCTGTTTTGTGTCTGGAGAGTTTCTCATGAGTAGGCTGGCCGTTTTTCTGGTTTTATAGTAAATCGTCAGTTGTATCCTCTGATTTTTGTCTGTAGGGATAACGTTTCTATTAGCAATATCTTTCAGGACCCTTTCCTCCGTTTTATGAGCTGTGGAAAAGAAATCCTAGAAAAACAACACAGAAATCATCGATAGATACAGCGATAGCAGGCGGCTTGACGTTTGCGAGGCACTACACATCAAGAAGTCAACACCAGCAATCAACAGCCAATTATTGCACAACTATATTCTACCCACCTCAAGACTCCGCTCCAATACAGAAGCATCAAGAAATATGGACCAATAGGCTTTCTACAAACACTTCTATTCAATACCCATTGTTTCTGTTCTGTCTTGTGTTGATACTTTTAATACCCTATTAATATCCCCTCCTGTTCTGTCTTGTGTTAATGCCACATCACCCTTCCCACCTCACTCAAATGTAGATATAAAATCAGAGATACGTTCTAATCAGTTATGTATTTGTGAAGTCTTTGAAAATGTAATAAGTTTTACGAAACGCGCCCGTGTCGCGTCAGACTAGAAATAAAAATGAATTTTGGAGAAGTGATTTTTGATTTACCTCCAACAGTGAAGCGTAATGTACGAAAGATTGAGAAAATTCGTGTTAGAATTATTAATCTTACTTTTTCGGTCATATTTAATAATATATATATATATATATATATATATATATATATATATATATATATATATATACACACACACACACACACACACACACACACACACACACACACACACACACACACACACTGGAAACATACCAAACAGACGGAGCTTCACAAGTGGGATTCACACACCGCCAATTATCGCACCTAATTATTCATTATGCAGATTTCTCGACACGTGGGGGTTGACAGTTACAAATATTCATATGGCACTCCCCAGGAGACCTGACTGGTGGTTCAGTAGTCCGGTTAACGTTAGGTTGAGTGGGGGTGGTGGTGGTTGAAGGACTGGTTGGAAATTGAAATTGAAATAAGTTTTTTGAGGTAAAATACTCACAAAGGGATGAGGACCGGTAGTACTGCGCTGTGAGGTTTGAGCAGGTAAGGAGAAGACGTCGAAAGGGGTGGATAAGGTTAGGTAGGATAGGTTTATAGGCAAGTGTAAGGTATAGAAAGTTGGACAACCTGTCCTCTCACATAATGCCTCGTGTAAATTGACGTTTTCTATACTTTAACCCCCCCTGTAGGTTTCGTGGGTTGCTTTTTATGCATAACTGTTGTGTTTTTTTTTCCAGAGTGGCGAATGGAGAAAAAGGGGCTGGGTGGGTGTGTGTATTCACCTAGTTGTGTATGTGTGTGTATATGTGTGTGTGTGTGTGTGTGTGTGTGTGTGTGTGTGTGTGTGTGTGTGTGTGTGATGAAACTGAGAAAAGGGGAGAACAGATACACAGAGAACGACAAAGAGGTGTGTGAAGAACTCAACAAGAGATTCCAGGAGGTCTTCACAATAGAACAAGGAGAGGTCCCTGCTCTAAATGAGGAGGCAAAGCGAACAACCTTGGAGGAATTTTACCTCAGCAGTGATGAGGTCAAAAGGAATCTGTTGGAGCTGAATGTGACAAAGGCTGTTGGGCCTGACAATCTCACCATGGATACTAAAAGAAGGTGCAGAAGCACGGAGTGTGCCACTCTCTATGGTGTATAACAGGTTACTGGAAACGGAAGACCTTCCGGAAAGCTGAAAGCTAACGTAGTCCCAATTTACAAGAAGGGTGACAGGCAAGAGGCACTGAACTACAGGCCAGTTTCCCTAACTTGTATACCATGCAAGGTGATGGAGAAGATCGTGAAGAAAAGGCTCGTTGAACATCTGGAGGGAAACAGCTTTGTAACGCACCACCAGCATAGGTTCAGAGATGGTAAATCGTGCCTCACCGGCCTAATAGAATTCTATGACCAAGCAACACAAATTAGGCAGGAAAGAGAAGGGTGGGCAGACGCATTTTCTTGGACTGTCAGAAAGCCTTTGACACAGTACCTCACAAAAGGCTGTTACAAAAGTTGGAGCAGCAGGCAGGAGTAAAAGGTAAGGTGCTCCAGTGGATAAGGGAGTATCTAAGCAACAGGAAACAGCGAGTAACTGTGAGGGGAGGAGGCATCAAAGTGGCGAGATGTCACCAGCGGGGTTCCACAGGGCTCTGTACTCGGACCCATCCTGTTTCTAGTATATGTAAATGACCTTCCAGAGGGTATAAACTCATTCCTTTCAATGTTTGCTGATGATGCAAAAAATATGAGAAGAATCAAAACAGATGAAGATAAACAGAGACTACAGGACGACCTGGACAAACTGGAGGAATGATCTAGAAAATGGCTGCTAAAGTTCAACTCAGGAAAGTGTAAAGTAATGAAATGTGTGTATGTGTGTGTGTGTGTGTGTGTGTGTGTGTGTGTGTGTGTGTGTGTGTGTGCGTGTGCGTGTGCGTGTGCGTGTGTGTGTGTCTGTGTGTGTGTACTACTCACCTAGTTGTACTCACCTAGTTGTGTTTGGGGGGTTGAGCTCTGCCTCTTTGGTTCCACCTCTCAACTGTCAATCAACTGGTGTACAGATTCCTGAGCCTATTGGGCTCTATCAAGCCTATGGGGCTCTATCAAGCCTATTGGGCTCTATCAATGTGTGTGGTGTGTGTGTGTGTGGTGTGTGTGTGTGTGTGTGTGTGTGTGTGTGTGTGTGTGTGTGTGTGTGTGTGTGTGTGTGTGTGTGTGTGTGTGTGTGTGTGTGGTGTGTGTGTGTGTGTGTGTGTGTGTGTGTGTAAATATGTAGGAGGGTGGTAAATTGAGTGAGTAGGTGGGGGTGGTTAAGTGGGTGTGTGCTTGCTGTCGTGTGAGTAGTAGAGGGAGCGAGAGGGAGTATTCACGCTCAAACTGTACTCCTTGGAGCGCAGGCGAGATATTTATAAAATTTTACGCTTGAATAATACTAGAGGAACTGTTTACAAATCGACACACTGAAATCATTGCAGGCGAGACGAGGAAGTATGGCAGGAAGTGCAAGTAAGCTTCACTTTGGAAAGGAGAAACCTAATGGGTATGCTTTGAAACAAATTCTTGTAAGCCCTTTATATTAAGTGCACTTCTAGACTTTTCAACCCCCCTTCCCCTCTTACATACACTTGTGTATTCTCAAGTCAGACACGTTATTACTACGCCATACAGCGGTAATGGACCTTCCCATGACGTTGAGTGCCAGTCAGACTTTGACAGAACTCTGTTTTAAATGCCCTGAAAACTAGAGAACCATTGTTTTAAATGCCCTGAAAACTAGAGAACCATTATTTTAAATGCCCTGAAAACTAGAGAACCATTGTTTTAAATGCCTTGAAAACTAGAGAACCATTATTTTAAACGCTCTGAAAACCACAGAACCAATGTTTTAAATGCTCTGAGTCAACAAAACCATAGATGTAAATGCCCTGAAAGATTTAGATCCATGGCTTTAAATGTTCTGAAATCATAGAACCAGTATTTTAAATGCTCTGAAATGACAGAACCATTGTTTAAAATGGTCTGACAAGTACAGAATCAGTTCTTTATGCGGTCTGCATCTTAGAGAACCATTATATTACATGCTCTGGGAACTACTGTAGTCCCTTGAGGCCTTTCTATGACTCGTTAATAATGGGTTTTCGACCAGGCGATACTATGTGAATATGTCGAGATTTCTTGACCATATTAATTATTATGGAACGGTTGTAGAGAACTCTGCAACATGTCAGTGAAGCTCAATAATGCAATGACCTGAAAGTGAACTAGAATTATCGAAGATTATTTCAGTCCGTTTTTGGCGATCTGATGATTGATGTTTGATTGATGACGATGGTGGTAAGGCAATTATCAGGAGAAAGCGCTAAGCCAGTATGAACACACAGCACTTGAAAGGGATATGGGAACGGAGTGAAAAAATAGTACCCAACCACTTGGGTTATCGGGGATCGAACTCCGACCCTGCAAGAAGCGGGTCGGTAGCCGTTCCAACCAGTTCAAATTTTTGGACTCTAGTGACTCCCCAAATAACAATAAATGCATTGATATATTTTTTCTATTACGTATGTGATCAAAAAGATACGTTTCTATGTTCTAAGTGTTTAAAACTGGAGATATGTGTTAGAATTAGAAGTTCTGAATTAATATGTTGATTTAGTTGATATGATGATATGTTGTGATAAATTTATTTTGTTCAAATGTTATTCGTATCTTTAGCCAGAGTGCATCCCGTCCTCGACTTAAGTCCATTCCATCCAGCGGCCGACCCCACAGACGCATTCATAAATTCTTACATGCTGTTCATTCAAAACGGAAATTTTCGCAAATATAAATTAATAGTGTAATATAATAGCATATTGTGCGTATATAGGCATGGGATACGTTAGGTTAGGTGTTTAGGTTCTGTTGGCGATTATTTGTATTTGTAGTACGTGGGTGAAGCATTTACAGCGTTGTGGTTCGAACAAAATTCGTCAGCGAAGCACTTGTTTCGAAAGTGTTCGAACGTCAACAGTTGTGAGTCGTGTGTAAACCGTTTTTCATTCATAAACAGAGGGTTTGGCGGCTGCATGGAATCACTTTTGGGTCTTTGTTTGGAGGACGGGCTGAAGAGTGAGCAGCCATTGAGACTTAAACCTCGCACTCTCGGCATTCTATACTGGGATCACTCAATACCAGGTTCACGCGAACGAGGATTCACTCGAACAAGGATTCACTCGAACAAGGATTCACTCGAACAAGGATTCACTCGAACAAGGATTCACTCGAACAAGGATTCACTCGAACAAGGATTCACTCGAACAAGGATTCACTCGAACAAGGATTCACTCGAACAAGGATTCACTCGAACAAGGATTCACTCGAACAAGGATTCACTCGAACAAGGATTCACTCGAACAAGGATTCACTCGAACAAGGATTCACTCGAACAAGGATTCACTCGAACAAGGATTCACTCGAACAAGGATTCACTCGAACAAGGATTCACTCTAAAACAGATTCTCTCGAAAAAGGATTCTCTCGAAAAGGATTCTCTCTACTCAGTATTCACTCTACTCAGTACTCACGCTTAGTGCCAACTCAACCAGAAATCCTTAATTGAATCTCCACACTATAGAAGCGAAGCCCCATTGTGAGTACACTGAGGCCTCATGAATAAAACCTGCTGTTACACCCATTACTCATAAAGCGCGGGATCAAAATTGGCATTGATTTTAATCCCAATTTTAATCCCTTTACGTAGGTCTAATGTTTATGAATCATGGGAAATGGGTTCCAAAAAAGCCCACACTAGTGTCTAGACACTAGTGTGTGGGTACTAGTGTATAGACACTAGTGTGGGTACAAGTGTATAGACACTAGTGTGGGTACTAGTGTACAGACACTAGTGTGGGTACTAGTGTATAGACACTAGTGTGGGTACTAGTGTATAGACACTAGTGTGGGTACTAGTGTATAGACACTAGTGTGGGTACTAGTGTATAGACACTAGTGTGGGTACTAGTGTATAGACACTAGTGTGTGGGTACTAGTGTACAGACACTAGTGTGTGGGTACTAGTGTATAGACACTAGTGTGTGGGTACTAGTGTACAGACACTAGTGTGGGTACTAGTGTATAGACACTAGTGTGGGTACTAGTGTAGCACTAGTGCAGGTGATCGTTTAGAAATTTAGGTAAACTGAAGTGTACAACATTTCCCAGGTTGAAATGTGAATTTGCAACTTTGCACAGCAACATGTTGATTAATAACTAATTGTTTAAATTGAATTGAATGGTAAGCGAAATACGGTTAATTGGTATTACAAAGAAAACGAAATGTGGCATAATAATAATTTGTAAAGTTTACATTATTAATAACAAATTGCGGATGCAACATTGTGCTAAACATAAGGAAAATATCCATATTGCAAGATGCACGTAAGAGTTTATTGTAAAATATTGCATATCTATGTAAATAGCTAATAAGAAGAATTCTAAAATCTCAATTCATGTTTAATAAAAGGCTGCTGGAGGAAAGTACAAGCCACAACAGCTTGATATATCCATCAAAAAATGTTTGGTGCAGGAAATTTACAAACTAAAAGGTTCTGTTGATGAAGTAGTGCAAGGTAAGAATGTTTTTAATCCAATCTTCCTCCAATCAAATTTGAGTGTCTTCAGAGACTGTAACCATTGCTGGAGCGATTGCTGTTTGTCAAGTCACGAATCTTGGAATTTGGAAGTTGGTCTCAAGCCGAGGGCAATTGTTCTCAGCGTTGAGACACAACATTAAACTCCGTCTCAAGTCTGGTAAGTCCAAGACCAAGTCCCGATGTCGCGTTTCAAACTTACTCCGAGACGTCGGCTTCGAGAGAGATCAGTCTCAAATACCTATAAAGTTAGACGGTTCCTATATTGGGTTTAGAATGTTTTCATCGACTGTTAGTAATTATAAAAAGAGGGCACCAGTCCGGGAAGGCTAATCCACTGTATTCAAGACCTTGTATGGAAAGGCAATGAATTAGGTCGTGGTTTCAGGCTTAGGCTTGATCCCGCCAAACACACGACGAAACTACAACGTTGCTACAACATTAGAACAAGATTTAACCATTAACAAGTTGTAACAACGTTCAATTACATCATAAAAACGTTTTAACATGATGGAACAACTGTATTACAAGTTGTAACAAGCAGAACACAGGGACAGTTATGTTGAGTGTTTGCAGGTTTGAGATCCTTTACAACCATATTTTTTTTCCAGTGTCGCATTCAAGACCTTGTATGGAAAGGCGATGGATTACGTGGTTGTGGGGATTGCTGTCTAAGGCTTCAGTATATTGACATCAATAATGAGTCAGTGACCTGCACCGAGAACATTGATGAGACCGTCGCTTCTAAATCAACTGCATTGATGAGACCGTCGCTTCTAAATCAACAGCATTGATGAGGCCGTCGCCCCTAAATCAGCAACATTGATGAGGCCGTCACCCCTAAATCAACAACATTGATGAGGCCGTCGCCCCTAAATCAACAACATTGATGAGGCCGTCGCCCCTAAATCAACAACATTGATGAGACGATGGCTTCCCAGGTGGACTAGTCCTGCTGATTTATACACATTTGATAAGTGCTTTTGTATGCTCGTTGATGAGAGCGAAATAATACAGTATAAAGGCAAGCCAGTTTATACAAGGAATGTCATACCAGTGTACAAAAACTGCCTTTCGGGCATAAAGTGAGAAAGTTTTGCAAATCTTGAGAGGCAGCTGCCTCATGCTTTTACCAGGAAAAGTATACTTTTGATATTTTTTTACGGTAACATCTTTAAGATGCGACAGGGACGTTTCCTAGGAAAGTGATTGTTTCCTTGTCTGTTCACACTGTTCTCCAGAAAATAGGATGCATTCTGAGAACAAAACTCCATGTTTCCTGAAACCTCTTGTGTTCTGCGACTCCTGAACGTCAAATGATTTCAGGAAATTTGCCTCGTGTTATCTCGCAGAAATGTTCTCTTTGGAACACTTTAAACCCTGACCAGCATTTTCCCCTCAACAGCCCGAGAATTGTTAGGAGAGAAACGAAGACATCCTTAATACATACGAAATGAGTTGTATGTATGACCTTCGGTGAGCCGTGATTCGTCTCATTGTAGCTTCGAATCCTTTTTATTTACTAGATCAGGTCCCCCCGGGAGAATTTGATTCCTTAATCAGCCGTTTCGTCTTTCCTTTCACGTAACGGAATCCTTAAATATATCCATGATTCACTTTCCTATTGTCTGGAACAGGACTCCTGTTTGACTTATCGAGGTTTCCAATAAGCCAATTCCTGACCTTCACCAAATAAGCAACCCCCCCCCCCCTCCAAAGTTGCTCAACTTCCGAGTACATATGTACCTATTAAATGAACAGAAGCATCAGGTGAAAGGAAGTGCTGGCCAAACGCCTGCAGTGCTGACGCGGGATATTTCGCGTGTGACCCGACTGCACAGACCATTCCGCTACAGGAACCCTGCAGTCTTACTGTGTTATATTAACCCGTCCTCCCAACTAACTGTCGCGTTTCTTACGTTATCGTAACCAACGTTACAAATGCAACCTATTTAGCAAGCAACGTTCACCAATATATATATTGGTTAGGTGGGTTGCGTGGATTCGCATGTTTCTGGTCGGGCTAAAAGGTT
>NC_091197.1:17955901-17990901 GCF_040958095.1 Procambarus clarkii | reverse complement strand
AACATTCCCTCTAATGCGTTATGCGTGGTTTCCTCCGTGTGTATATATATGTGTATATGTGTGTATATATATATATACACATATAGGTACAACACACACACACATATATATACATATATATATATATTTATATGTGTGTGTGTGTTGTACCTATATGTGTATATATATATATACACATTATATATATATATATATATATATATATATATATATATATATATATATATATATATATATATATATATATATATATATATATATATATATATATATATGTACGACATATATATATATATATATATATATATATATATATATGTCGTACCTAGTAGCCAGAACTCACTTTTCAGCCTACAATGCAAGGCCCGATTTGCCTAATAAGCCAAGTTTTCATGAAATAATATATTTTCTCTAATTTTTTTCTTATGAAATGATAAAGCAACCCATTTCATTATGTAAGAGGTGAATTTTTTTTTATTGGAGTTAAAATTAACTTAGATATATGACCGAACCTAACCAACCCTACCTAACCTAACCTAACCTATCTTTATAGGTTAGGTTAGGTTAGGTAGCCGAAAAAGTTAGGTTAGGTTAGGTTAGGTAGGTTAGGTAGTCGAAAAGCAATTAATTCATGAAAACTTGGCTTATTAGGCAAATCGGGCCTTGTATAGTAGGCTCAGAAGTGAGTTCTGGCTACTAGGTACGACATATATATATATATATATATATATATATATGTCGTACCTAGTAGCCAGAACGCACTTCTCAGCCTACTATGCAAGGCCCGATTTGCCTAATAAGCCAAGTTTTCATGAATTAATTGTTTTTCGACTACCTAACCTACCTAACCTAACCTAACCTATCTTTTTCAGCACCTAACCTAACCTAACCTATAAAGATAGGTTAGGTTAGGTTAGGTAGGGTTGGTTAGGTTCGGTCATATATCTACGTTAATTTTAACTCCAATAAAATAAAATTGACCTCATACATAATGAAATGGGTAGCTCTATCATTTCATAAGAAAAAAACTTGAGAAAATATATTAATTAGTGAAAACTTGGCTTATTATGCAAATTGGGCCTTGCATAGTAGGCTGAGAAGTGCGTTCTGGCTACTAGGTACGACATATATATATATATATATATATATATATATATATATATATATATATATATATATATGTGTAAGCCTATACTTGCATAAACCACAAGTGAAGATAAATAATCCAAAGATTATATATATATGTGTATATATATACACATATATATATAATCTTTGGATTATTTATCTTCACTTGTGGTTTATGCAAGTATAGGCTTACACATATATATATATATATATATATATATATATATATATATATATATATATATATATATATATATATATATATATATATATATATATGTATATATATATACACATATAGGTACAACACACACACACATATATATATATATATATATATATATATATATATATATATATATATGTATATATATGTGTGTGTGTTGTACCTAGTAGCCAGAACGTCGTACTTGGCCTACTATGCAAGGCTCGATTTGCCTAATAAGCCAAGTTTTCCTGAATTTATATATTTTTCCCAATTTTTTTTCTTATGAAATGATAAAGCTACCCATTTCATTATGTATGAGGTCAATTTTTTTTATTGGAGTTAAAATTAACGTAGATATATGACCGAACCTAACCAACCTTACCTAACCTACCTTTATAGGTTAAGTTAGGTTAGGTAGCCGAAAAAAGTTAGGTTAGGTTAGGTAGTCGAAAAACAATTCATGAAAACTTGGCCTTTTAGGCAAATCGGGGCTTGCATAGTAGGCCAAAAACTGCATTCTGGCCACTAGGTACGACATTATATATATATATATATATATATATATATATATATATATATATTATATATATATATATATATATATATATATATATATATATATATATATATATATATATATATATATATATATATTATTAAATATGACCGAAAAAGTAAGATTAATAATTCTAACACGAATTTTCTCAATCTTTCGTACATTTCTTTTCACTGTTGGAGGTAAATAAAAAGTCAATTCTCCAAAATTCATTTTTATTTCTAGTCTGACGCGACACGAGCGCGTTTCGTAAAACTTATTACATTTTCAAAGACTTTAGTTCACAAATACACAACTGAATAGAACTTACGCATCTCCGATTTTATATCTACATTTGAGTGAGGTGGAAGGGGTGATGTGGCATTAACACAAGACAGAACAAGAGGTGGCATTAATAGGGTATTAATTTCATCAACACAAGACAGAACAAGAGGTGGTATTAATAGGGTATTAATTTCATCAACACAAGACAGAACACGAAACAATGGGTATTGAATAGAAGTGTTTGTAGAAAGCCTATTGGTCCATATTTCTTGATGCTTCTATATTGGAGCGGAGTCTAGAGGTGGGTAGAATATAGTTGTGCAATAATTGGCTGTTGATTGCTGGTGTTGACTTCTTGATGTGTAGTGCCTCGCAAACGTCAAGCCGCCTGCTATCGCTGTATCTATCGATGATTTCTGTGTTGTTTACTAGGATTTCTCTGGCTATGGTTTGGTTGTGGGAAGAGATTATATGTTCCTTAATGGAGCCCTGTTGCTTATGCATCGTTAAACGCCTAGAAAGAGATGTTGTTGTCTTGCCTATATACTGGGTTTTTTGGAGCTTACAGTCCCCAAGAGGGCATTTAAAGGCATAGACGACGTTAGTCTCTTTTAAAGCGTTCTGTTTTGTGTCTGGAGAGTTTCTCATGAGTAGGCTGGCCGTTTTTCTGGTTTTATAGTAAATCGTCAGTTGTATCCTCTGATTTTTGTCTGTAGGGATAACGTTTCTATTAACAATATCTTTCAGGACCCTTTCCTCCGTTTTATGAGCTGTGGAAAAGAAGTTCCTGTAAAATAGTCTAATAGGGGGTATAGGTGTTGTGTTAGTTGTCTCTTCAGAGGTTGCATGGCTTTTCACTTTCCTTCTTATGATGTCTTCGACGAAACCATTGGAGAAGCCGTTATTGACTAGGACCTGCCTTACCCTGCAGAGTTCTTCGTCGACTTGCTTCCATTCTGAGCTGTGGCTGAGAGCACGGTCGACATATGCCTTAACATATGTATTGTCCTTCATTACCCTTTGGAACTTAGTTTGGTCAGAGAGTATGATGTTCATTTTCGCCAGATATTCGTCTTTTTTAAGAATGACATATATTGGCGACTTGTCACCTCTCCTGACAACTATCTCCTTGTTCTCACGAAGGCTTTTAGCTGCCGCTTTAAGCTCGGGGGACAGTATGGTGCTTCTGTAATTGCCTCGATTCTTTCCTCCTTCGGCAATAAGTTCTGCTTGTAAGGTATCTTTGGTAGTGACCTTCTTTTGTGTCTCGAGGTCGAATATGTCGTCCAACAGAATTTCCAACTCTACTTTCCGGGCCATCTCACTCGGTCTGGACATAACATGACAGTTTATGCCCAGATTTTGACCACAAAAGAAGGTCACTACCAAAGATACCTTACAAGCAGAACTTATTGCAGAAGGAGGAAAGAATCGAGGCAATTACAGAAGCACCATACTGTCCCCCGAGCTTAAAGCGGCAGCTAAAAGCCTTCGTGAGAACAAGGAGATAGTTGTCAGGAGAGGTGACAAGTCGCCAATATATGTCATTCTTAAAAAAGACGAATATCTGGCGAAAATGAACATCATACTCTCTGACCAAACTAAGTTCCAAAGGGTAATGAAGGACAATACAGCTGAATTAAAAGCAAAGGTCAACAAACTGATCGAAACTGTGAACGCCAAGAAATCCGGACTCCACCTGCCAAAGATCATTGGGGAATATTAACCTGGATATGCGTATGGAAATGTCAAGACACACAAGCCTGGAAACCCACTTCGGCCAATCATTAGCCAGATACCCACACCCACGTACAGACTGGCGAAGCGACTCAACGGCCTGCTGACTCCTTATGTTCCTTGCGCCTTCAGCCTGAAGTCTCCAAAGGAATTTGTTGACTTACTGCGGGGCACACGGGCCACAGGGATAAGAGCCTCGTTGGACGTAGAATCGCTGTTTACCAACGTACCTGTGGACGAGACAATCGGAATGATAGCCGACAGAGTGTATCGTGATCCAGCCTGTACTCCTCTTGACATACCAGAAAATATTCTGAGGAAACTACTCCAAGCTTGTACTAAAGAGGCACCTTTCTTGAGCCCGGATGGGCACATGTATAAGCAAGTAGATGGGGTCGCCATGGGTTCTCCCCTAGGTGTCCTGTTTGCAAACTTCTACATGGGTACCATCGAGCAAAAAGTCTTAGTCGACATGAACTTGAAACCGGCCATATACTGCAGGTATGTTGACGACATTTTTACACAGGTACCTGATGTCAGACATCTGCAGGAGCTGAAGGAGGCATTTGAGCAGAGTTCCGTGCTGCGTTTCACTTACGAGATGGAAAAGGATGGGAAGCTGCCCTTTCTAGATGTAACAGTCATGGAAAAGGGCGGAGGTTTCCACACTGCAGTCTACACTAAGGAAACGAACATAGGAATGTGCCTAAATGCCAACAGCGACTGCCCAGACAGGTACAAGAGGAGTGTTGTTAAGGCATATGTCGACCGTGCTCTCAGCCACAGCTCAGAATGGAAGCAAGTCGACGAAGAACTCTGCAGGGTAAGGCAGGTCCTAGTCAATAACGGCTTCTCCAATGGTTTCGTCGAAGACATCATAAGAAGGAAAGTGAAAAGCCATGCAACCTCTGAAGAGACAACTAACACAACACCTATACCCCCTATTAGACTATTTTACAGGAACTTCTTTTCCACAGCTCATAAAACGGAGGAAAGGGTCCTGAAAGATATTGTTAATAGAAACGTTATCCCTACAGACAAAAATCAGAGGATACAACTGACGATTTACTATAAAACCAAAAAAACGGCCAGCCTACTCATGAGAAACTCTCCAGACACAAAACAGAACGCTTTAAAAGAGACTAACGTCGTCTATGCCTTTAAATGCCCTCTTGGGGACTGTAAGCTCCAAAAAACCCAGTATATAGGCAAGACAACAACATCTCTTTCTAGGCGTTTAACGATGCATAAGCAACAGGGCTCCATTAAGGAACATATAATCTCTTCCCACAACCAAACCATAGCCAGAGAAATCCTAGTAAACAACACAGAAATCATCGATAGATACAGCGATAGCAGGCGGCTTGACGTTTGCGAGGCACTACACATCAAGAAGTCAACACCAGCAATCAACAGCCAATTATTGCACAACTATATTCTACCCACCTCTAGACTCCGCTCCAATATAGAAGCATCAAGAAATATGGACCAATAGGCTTTCTACAAACACTTCTATTCAATACCCATTGTTTCGTGTTCTGTCTTGTGTTGATGAAATTAATACCCTATTAATACCACCTCTTGTTCTGTCTTGTGTTGATGAAATTAATACCCTATTAATGCCACCTCTTGTTCTGTCTTGTGTTAATGCCACATCACCCCTTCCACCTCACTCAAATGTAGATATAAAATCGGAGATGCGTAAGTTCTATTCAGTTGTGTATTTGTGAACTAAAGTCTTTGAAAATGTAATAAGTTTTACGAAACGCGCTCGTGTCGCGTCAGACTAGAAATAAAAATGAATTTTGGAGAATTGATTTTTGATTTACCTCCAACAGTGAAAAGAAATGTACGAAAGATTGAGAAAATTCGTGTTAGAATTATTAATCTTACTTTTTCGGTCATATTTAATAATATATGTCTACAGGAAAGACTGCTACCAAAATATACTAATATACTAATAAATATATATATATATATATATATATATATATATATATATATATATATATATATATATATATATATATTATATAACTGAAAACTCACACCCCAGAAGTGACTCGAACCCATACTGCCAGGAGCAACGCAACAGGTATGTACAGGGCGCCTTAATCCTCTTGACCATCATGACCGGACATAAGGAAGTGATAGCCGAAGCTAATTGAACCACCGGGGTGTGAGTTTTCAGTTGCATATAGTCCTGGGGACCATTATATATGTATACACACATATACACTTATCCACTGGATAAGGGAGTACCTAAGCAACAGAAGGCAATCAATTTGAGGGGTGAGGTCTCAGAGTGGCGAGGCGTCACCAGGGGAGTCCCACAGGGATCAGTTCTTGGACCTATTCTGTTCCTGATATATGTAAATGATCTCCCAGAGTTAATAGACTCGTTCTCTCAATGTTTGCTGATGATGCAAAAATTATGAGGAGTATTAAGACAGAGGAAGATAGTACGAAGCTACAAGATGACCTAAACAAACTGAAGTCAAACAGATGGCTACTTAAGTTCAACCCAAGTATGTGTAAGGTAATGAAACTAGAGAAAGGAATAGGAGGCCAGCCACTGGATACCGAATGGGGGGATAAAATCCTTCAGGAAACGGACGGAGAGAAAGATTTAGGAGTTGATATCACGCAAAACCTGTCTCCTGAAGCCCACATCAAAACAATAACATCAGCGGCCTATGCGAGGCTGGCTAACATCGGAACCGCCTTCAGAAACCTGTGTAAGGAATCTTTCAGAATCTTGTATACCATATATGTAAGGCCAATCCTGGAGTATGCAGCCCCAGCATGGAGCCCGTACCTTGTCAAGCACAAGATGAAGCTGGAAAAATTTCAGAGGTATACCACTAGGCTAGTCCCAGAACTAAGAGGCATGAGCTACGAGGAAAGGCTGAGGGAACTGCACCTCACGTCCTGGAAGATAGAAGGGCCCGGGGAAACATGATCATCACATACAAAATTCTCAAGTGAATTGACAGGGTAGACAAGGATGGATTATTTAACACGGGTGGTACACGAACAAGGGGACACAGGTGGAAACCGAGTACCAAATGACCCACAGAGACATTTAAAAGAACTTTTTCAGTGTCAGAGTAGTTAGTAAATGGAATGCACTAGGAAGTGATGTGGTGGAAGCTGACTCCATACACAGTTTAAAATGTAGATATGATAGAGCTCGTGAAGCTCAGGAATCTGTACACCAGTGGATTGACGGTGGAGAGGTGGAACCAAAGAGCCTAAGCTGAACCCCCAAAAGCGCAAATAGGTGAGTACACACAAACACACTATAGCTAGTCCATATCTAATTATAATGTATGTGTGTGTCCATACCAAGTTAAACACAAGGCAAATGTGAGAAGATTCAGAGGAATGCCACCTGACTAGTCCCAAAGCTGAGGGGTATGAGTTACGAGGAAGGGCTACGGAAATTAAACCTCACGTCTCCGAATAACAGAAGAGTAAAGGGAGACATGATGGCCACCTATAAAATTCTCAGATGAATTGACAGGGCGGACAAAGACAAACTATTTTGCACCGGTGGAACACGAACAAAGGGACACAGGTAGGAACGTAGTACACAAATAAGCCACAGAGACATTACAAATAACTGTATTCAGTGTTAGAGTAGTTAACGTTTGGAATGCATTTGGCAGTGATGTGGTGGAGGCAGACTCCATACACAGTTTCAAATATAAATATGCTAGAGCCCAATAGGCTCAGGAACCTGTACACCAGTTGATTGACTGTTGAGAGGCGGGACCAAAGAGCCGAAGCTCAATCCCCGCAAGCACAGCTGGGTGAGTACACCACACATACAACACTAACGAGCGAGTGTGAACCAGTTTTCCAAAAACGACACAATCGGAAGTCGACATACATCATACAACTTTCAATTTCAGGCGAGGGCGATGACGCCTTGTCGCCATCAGGGGACAAATTTCCTTTCAAAATTACCATAAGCTCAAAATGATGATTTTCACGTCCAATAATCCAAAATTATCGTAATTTCGTGTCGTTATCTAAACTATGACTCCTGTCGTTCATGGGAACCCAGAATTCGCGCGGATATGGAGACGTCGTGGAAAAAATTATTTCCCAGATATCAGGTTTGCTGTTTTTTTCCTCTGTAGATTAGTGTTAATCTACAGGTCTATCACCCTCGCCAGGGTTAATAAGGCCACTGCGATAGTTTATTGACCAACCAGCTTGTTTGGTGTTGGGTTTAAGGCCTATCGACTTCTGGATATCTATTAGGGCCACCGCAATAGCCTAATTGACCAACCAGCAAGTTTGTTGATGGGCTTTAAGCCAATCAACCTCTGGAGAGGTTATTAACTCTGCACTGCACTAACTACTTATTAGTGTTATTAAGACCACCAACCACAATGTTTATACCTATATTATACTCAGGTCACACTGAACAATGTTTATACGTCATCATTTCACATGTTCCCGCACTCCTCGTAGGCAACAAACTTAAACTACGTAACAGTAATTTACATACAAATACAGGTACAACCCGTCCTCGACTCAAGTCCATTACATCCAGCGGTCGACCCCACAGACGCATTCATAAATTTTAATATGCTGTTCATTCAAAACGGGAATTTTCTCAAGTATGAATTAATATTATAATATATTAGCATATTGTGCATATATAGGCATAGGTTAGGTTAGGTCAGGTGTTTAGGTTCTGTTGGCGATTATTTGTGTTTGTAGTACGTGGGTGAAGCATTTACAGCGTTGTGGTTCGAACAAAATTCGTCAGTGAAGCACTTGTTCCGGAAGTGTTCGAACGCCAGCAGTTGTGAGTCGTGTGTAAACCGCTTTTCATTCATAAACAGTGGGTTTGGCGGGTGCATGGAATCACTTTTGGGTCTTTGTTTGGAGGACGGGCTGACAGGTAACAGCTGGCAGGTGACACATCAGAGCTGTCTCATTGGTGTGAACACATCTGTGTCTCGCCTTCAGTCGCCTTCAGTTGGAGCCGGTCGGCCGAGCGGACAGCACGCTGGACTTGTGATCCTGTGGTCCTGAGTTCGATCACAGGCGCCGGCGAGAAACAATGGGCAGAGTTTCTTTCACCCTATGCCCCTGTTACCTAGCAGTAAAATAGGTACCTGGGTGTTAGTCAGCTGTCACGGGCTGCTTCCTGGGGGTGGAGGCCTGGTCGAGGACCGGGCCGCGGGGACACTAAAAAAAAGCCCCGAAATCATCTCAATTTTCTCAAGAAGAAGCCAGTGATGGGCGGAGGCAGCGCCGCGTCTGAGGTTGACAACGTTAACTGCGCACCTTTTCCAGGCATTTTTTTTGGGGGGGGCGGGGGGATGGTTTGCTTCTGTTACATGGTATTTTCTGTAACTTCACGTTAGCGAGTAATTGCATCATTAATGCAACATCTGTTGCATTATTACAACACCTGCAAACCTAATACAACATCTACAATAATGTAACATCTGTGTTTTATTGTGACTAGAGGAAACACTTCACAAAATATTGTGTGTTTCCCCCTAGAGCCTTTAGTCCTTTGTAATAACTACACTGTTGTTTCTGTGCTTCTTAATCATATATTTTCTGTGAGAAGGGGAAGAGGGTGGGGGGGGGGGGGAGAGAGTGGGGGGGGGGGGGAGTATAGGAAGAGGAGAAGGGCGAAATAATAATGGCGACGAGTGTAGCCATCATTACTGTCCTATCATCTCATGCAACCCATTGTTAGTGTAAGCAATCGACCAAATCGTCAAAATTGCGGGGTTTTTGATGAAAAACTGGAGCGCCGTAATAACGTCTTCCTAGCCTCGATTGGTTCGGATGATTAGACAAAAAACCATTAAATATTTTCATGAAGTGTTCGGTCGTGAGAAAAGGATAGGTCAAAATTTCAGCAATGAATCAACATTACAAATAGGTAATCGATATAAATAAAAATGTAAATGTTCGTTTGTTCAAAATCGCTAATCTCCGAAAATTCTTTACCGATTGCTTTGAAATTTTCACACAACGTTCCATTCGAATAGGCGCGTCTTTTTATATATATATACTATATGCATGCCTCACCTGTGACAGGAAAAAAACATGTTTTTTTTTTTAAACAGCGCCCTCTGTTGGAGGTAAGAGCAACACACGCTGTAATCTCCGAAAGTTCTTCACCGATTGCTTTGAAATTCTGACACAACGTTGCATTCGAATAGGCGCATCTATTTATATACTTACTATATCGATGCCACCCCTGTGACAGGTAAAAACATGCGTTTTTGAAAAAGAGCGCCATCTGTTGCACATAATAGCAACATGCACGCTATACTAAATAGGTCACACATTCCATTTCAATGTTTCCGATTGCATTGATAAATTGAATTTTTATAGATTTCGACTTATTTATTTTGTTTACTATACCGTTTATGTTATGAATATAAGTATAAATGCCACAGCTGTGACAGATAAAAACATGCTTTTTTTTTAAAAAAAAAGGACCATCTGTTGTCCAACATGTTACAATTCCATTTCAATATTTCAGATTTCATTGATAAATTGAATTTTTATAGATTTCGACTTATTTTCATTTTGATTTTACTATTTTGTGTGACACTGGGTTGGGATTGAGCTGTGTTGTTTACCATACCGTTCATTTCGTGAGTATAGTTTATCTTTTTTTATTTTTTCATTGTTTTTCATTTCGTTTTTATAACTGTTTTTCTTATATTTCAGTGATGGGAACATCAGATCATTTGGGAATTCATAGGACAAAGGAGTGGGGAACGGTGGGGACGACGAAAGGATGGGAGTGGGGGATGGTGGAGAGGACGAGGGGACAGAGGATGGGGTAATGGTGAGGAAGACAAAGGGAGAGGGGAGTTGGGATGGTGGGGACGAGGGCACGGGAATGGAGAATGGTGGGGAGGACGAGGGGACGGGAATGGAGAATGGTGGGGAGGACGAGGGGACGGGAGAGGGGGGAATGGTAGGGAGGACGAGGGGACAGTGGAGTGGGTAAATTTAAGGAGGACGAGGGGACGGTGGAGTGGGGGATGGTGTGGGGAGGACAAAGGGATGGGGCAGGGGGGGGGGAATGATGGGGAGGATTGGGAGACAGGGGAAGGTTGCTTTGGCTCAGCAATGCACACACGTTGCTGAGCCATATGTATATATATGTACCACCTCTGGCTGGAAGAAGGGGACCCTTAGCCTCGGAGGAAAGTACACATAACGCATTAGAGGGAATGTTTAGGTCCCCTCCGATAATGTTTCTGTGTGCTTTTCTCCTATCACCCCTCCTACGATATTATATATTATACCCGAGCCACACTTGTAGAGTCTTCTCGAAGCATGTACAAAGGAAGCCCCTTTCATCAGTCCACAAGGAGACATGTATTTACAAATAGACGGAGTAGCAGTGGGCTCCCCCTTAGGAGTTTTATTTGCTAATTTTTATATGGGAACCATCGAAGACAGGGTTTTCAGTAGCAGACAAAAACCAACTGTATATTGCCGTTATGTAGATGACATATTCGTAATAGTAAAAGACTCAGATGAACTAATTGATCTAAAAAGCCATCTGGAGAGAGTCAGTACTCCGATTTACACATGAAAATAGTAAAAATAACAGTCTGCCATTCGTGGATGTACTAATAATAAAAACAGGAACCTCTTTAAGCACCAACGTATATACCAAGCCCACCAACATAGGATTATGCCTGAACGGTAGAAGTGAGTGCTCCCAAAGATACAAAGCCAGCGTTCTCAATGCTTATATTCGTCGCGCGCTTACCCACTGCTCTGAATGGAGCAACATGAATAGAGAGTTTGAAAGAATAACTCAGGTATTGGTGAACAACGGATATAGCAACGCGGAAATAAACGCTGCTATTAGAAGACACTTGGACCGATGGTATAATACTGAACCTAGAACAGAAACCACAATATCTCCAATATAATTATATTACAAATCAACCATGCACAGTGAACATATAAAAGAGGAAAGAATAATGAAAGAAATAATCCGTAAAGGAGTAAAAAGCATTACTCCTAACCAAAACATAAACCTGATAATATTCTACAAAACCAAGAAGACTTCCGAACTCTTTATCAAAATCAGCCCGAAGCCGACGGAGAACCCTCTACAGCAGTCAAGCGTTGAATACATTTACACTTGCCCCCACGAAGGATGTAACCTTCAATCTAAGTACATAGGTATGACGTCGACCAAGCTGACGAGGCGTTTGACATGTCATCTTCAATCCGGTGCCCCCAGGAATCACATGAGACAAGCCCATGACATCATCCTAACAAGAGAAATGTTGAACAAAAATACCTGTATAACTGACAAAACCCAAGATGCAAGAAGATTACAAATTCTTGAAGCAATTCACATAAGAATAGAACAACCTACCATGAACACCCAAATCACGGAACTATTTACTCTACCCACCATGAGAGTAAGGACAAGACCAGAACATAACGATGCCAACACAAAAGACACTGTTCAACATAACAGGCCAATTACACCTGATTAATCTTTGTATGTAGATAGGAGCTGCCTCGTATGGGCCAATAGGCCTTCCGCAGTTACCTCTATTCTTATGTTCTTATGTTTCACCTCCCATTTATCCCTTATGTATCCCCCCCATGTTTTCACCTTTATTGTCTTATCACCTGACCCAGTGCGGGTATAAATCAACCAGTTCTGAAAATTCTTTTCACTTGAGAATGAACCACGGAGGTTCGAAACGTTGTGCAAATTGTATAAATATGTGTAATACATTCTATAGCAATTCACTTCTTTTCTTCACCTTGAAATTACGAAAATGAGTTTTGGAGAACTCCTCTTTCAGCTAAGCCCTGATGCTAAGAAAATAGAGGGATAGAAGCCCTAAATCAGAAGATAGTAAATACAGAATATGCGGTCATATTCAATGAGACATATTTAAAAGAAAACCTGCTGCCAGTATACACGAATATATCCATCCATCCATCTACTGTCTGTCTTTGTCTCTGTTTCTCTATTACTCTGGTTGTCTCTCTTGTGTTCGTCTCGGCATCTGTCTCTTTTATCCAACATATAACTGCCTCAAGTATGGGAGAGAGGAGCTTAGCGGTGTGACACACTAACAAAAATACAACAGTAGTACCTTTACTCCGAGAGGAGTGAGTGGCTTTTAGAAACCTTAGACACTGCAGGAGGATCGTTTATTTTATGGGAGTACGGGCAAATGATGGACAACAGGAAGTTTGTTACTTCTCTCGAGATCATTGAATGATTGTATAAATATTATAAGAAAAAATAAACTTTTCAAAAGTTTATTTTGAAAGTATGTAGCCGTATAGCCAACGGGTAATGGCAAAAAATCGTAATTAAGTTCTAAATGTGATCTTTAGCAAGCTGTTACCTTTTTTGAATTCTGGCGATTGAAAAAAAAATCAGAAAAAATTATTTCCTTAAGCAATATAGTTGTTTCATGGCTAATATTGTATTTTATGAAAGGGAAGAGGGGGTGTGAGTGGAAGGGGGCGGACGAGGGGAACTGGGGGGGGGGAGGAGGGCGGGAGGTGGGGGAGGGGGGGTAGGCGAGGGGAAGGGGCAAGCGCTAGGGATAAGGTCCCCCACCCCCCACCCCCCTGAAGTTTCTTATTTCCTGCCTCAGGGTGATGGGTAGGTAGGGAAAGATGGCTCACTGTACCCCAGATCTCCATAACACCACCTTATTAACGTAGGTGTGTGTGGGGGGGGGGGGGGGGAACACGCTGACCAAGGCTTCAGGAGTGATTGATGAGTGACTGCCAAAGAAAGTGTCGAGGCATCAATCACTCGGGTCTGAGGTCGTGACAACAAGGCGAGCTGACTCAATCTACCCCAAGAAGGGAACGGCGGGGACACCTTGGAACGAGCCCCAGTCCCTCTCTTCCTTACGTTCTGGAAGACATTCTCCGAGGAACAATGTGAACCTCAACTCCTGAGCAGTAGTCTAGACTACTACAGCCAGTAGTCTAGACTACTGCCCAGGAATTGAGGTTACCTGTGAAACTTGAGAATCGTTGATCGTTTTTTTCTCGCTCTTATAGAAGAGACATAAACAGGGTTGTTAGACCTCACATGAAGGAATACACTGCAGGAACTCAGGGTCTCCATGATAAGTTAAAAGTTGGAACCTCTGGTCTTTATATACTCTATAGTTTGCATAGTATATAATGTTTATGTATGTATGTATGTACTGAGTATGAATGTATGTACGCAATGTATACAATGAATAGGTAACGGGTGAGAGGATGTGAGTGAAGTGAGTAGTGTCAGTATGACTGTAGGGCAGGAGCAGTGTAGGGCAGGAGCAGTGTAGGGCAAGGACAGTGTATGCTAGGACAGTGTAGGGCAGGAGAAGTGCAGGGCAGGAGCAGTGTAGGGCAGGAGCAGTTTAGGTTAGAAACAGTGTAAGGCAAGAGCAGTGTAGGGTAGGAGCAGTGTAGGGTAGGAGCAGTGTAGGGTAGGAGCAGTGTAGGGCAGGAGCAGTGTAGGGCAGGAGCAGTGTAGGGCAAGGACAGTGTATGCTAGGACAGTGTAGGGCAGGAGAAGTGTAGGGCAGGAGCAGTGTAGGGCAAGGACAGTGTATGCTAGGACAGTGTAGGGCAGGAGCAGTGTAGGGTAGGAGCAGTGTAGGGCAGGAGCAGTGTAGGGCATGGACATGAGACAAGATCTGCCAGTCTGGAATACGCCCTTATAGCATTCTGAAAGAGAGAGAGAGAGAGAGAGAGAGAGATAGAGAGAGAGAGATAGAGAGAGAGAGAGAGAGGGAGGGAGGGAGGGAGAGAGAGAGATAGGGGGAGGAGAGCGTGAGAGAGAATGTATTTCCTCCGTCTGTCACCCAGTCTCTCTCTCTCTCTCTCTCTCTCTCTCTCTCTCTCTCTCTCTCTCTCTCTCTCTCTCTCTCTCTCTCTCTCTCTCTCTCTCTCTCTCTCCATTTTCAAACGATTTTCCCCTCAGTTATCATTTTTTTTCTTAATTTTTTCCCTGGAATTCTTCATTCCTCGGCATCCTCTTCCTTTTCATCTTGTTCTCCACCGCTCGTCCTCGGGCATCACCTCTCCGTCTATCCCTCTCTTTTTCTCTCTCTCTCCCTCCCTCCGTCACTTTCAGTCAATACCCCTCCCCTCTCTCTCTGTCTCTCTCTCTCTCTCTCTTTCCACCCCTCCTCTCCCCTCTCTCTCTTCTCCCATTGCTCTTCCCATCTCTCCTCCCATGTTCGGTCTATATCTCCCTTCCTCACTTTGTCAATACCTCTACAACCCTCCCTTTCTCCTCTCTCCCTTCTCCTCTCTCTTTGTCTCTATGTTCTTTACGTTCTCTCTCTTTATTCCTCTTCCCCCTACCTCTCCTTTCCCTAGGTAAGGAAGAGAGAGGCCCTTCCCTACCTCTCCCTCCCTGCCCCTCCCCCCCCCAGGCCCTGCCTTGAGCCTGGCGAAGCAGCGTTCGGCGCCATAAGCTCCCTATCTGGCGGGCACCAGACCACCGCCCTGGCTACATAAAGCTGCTCCACTCTCCTTGCCGGCTGCTACATCCTGCCTCACCGGCCCCCCAACCCCTGCTCTGGCAGGTGGCTGCCTGCTCCGTCTCCTCCACCACCACCCCTGCTGCACCTCTGCCACACACACACACACACACACACACACACACACACACACACACACACACACACACACACACACACACACACACACACCTTCACTGTCACTATCACACACAAGGCTTCACTGCCAGTACCATAAACTCAGCCACTACCACACTACTCGGCCACTACCACACTACTCAGCCACTACCACACGACTGGTCCACTACCACACTACTCGGCCACTACCACACTCCTTTCCTACCACTACACATCTCCTTCGCCACACACGCTCCTCTCCTCACCACACAAGCCCTCGCTACCACACACCTCTCCCAACACACAAGACACAGAGAAATAGACAAGGCGAACAAGGCCAGCCTCTTTAATGAGAGAGAAAGTAAGACAAGAGGTTACAGGTGGAAGCTGGAAACACAAAGGAGTAAAAGGAATGTAAGGAAATACTGGTACCCACGACGGGGCGTAGTGGGTACCAGTGGGGGGGCACTGGAAGAAGAAGAAGAAGTTGAGGAAGCCACCTCCAGGCCAAATTTTAATAGCCAAATACGACAGGGAATGCAAACAGGAGTAGGGATTAGTTGCATTACAACGCAACTGGTATATAGCAAGAAATGCGCACGCAACCTCAATCAATTCCTCACATCTACACACCCAACCTCTAATACCCATCTCCCAGCCAACCTACCCCCCCCCCCCCCTCGTCGACCGCCCCCCCCCCATTCTCCGAAAACTATCGAAAATTCATCCACGAACAATCAATTAACTCAAGGACTTAATCCCCCTTCCCCCCCGGGTCACTCCCCCCTCCCTCAAAACACACACACTTCACCTCAACACAGCAGTTGAGTGCTTAAGCTAGGAGACAATCTGTCAACTAATTATCACTGTAGCAAGCACAACTTCAGTATAAGCAACTCATCCCTTATACTTCCACTGTAATGAGTAGGAACTAAGACCTGAGAAAACTAAGTATCCCTCTTACGGGGCTCACTGGCGAGGCTCTTCCGTTTCAACCAAGCCCCATCCCACATCAAGCTCCACCTGTACAGAATGATGAATGGAATACCCTTACGTTCCCCTGAACCTCACCAACAAATCCAACATGCTGAAGATTCAACGAGTACAAAACAAAGCACTTCGCTTTGCAGAGGGCCTGACTCTGAGGGACAGGGTAAGAACTGACCTGATCCACGAGACGCTCAACATGAAGCTAATGAACATTAGGCTTAGCTACCTGGCCAGAAGACAGCTGTACCGTATGAAGAACATGTATGTCCCAGACCCAGAAGATCCCTTCGTAGCAGAAAACACCACCAGCGACTACGAGATCCACGAACCACCACACAGAACCAGAAGAATCACTCTCCAACAAAAAGTGATCAGACATATCCATGATGAGGCCTTCCCAAGCCCTCAGATACTAAGCGGTCTGCCAGACGATCCAGATGAGTGGCCCATCCCGGACCCAATCTACACCAAATGAAGAATAAAGAAAGAAAAAAAAATAAAAAAAAAATAAAACACCTACAAAAAAATATAAAACCAAAAAACCATTTGTCGTGGCGTCAGAAGTGTAACTATCCTGATGTTTCTAAGATTAGCCTCCTTCAGCCAACTCCATCGATCCCAGGGCTTTAGGACACCAACAAGGTCACAAACACTAGCCCCCCCCCAGCCAATGTACTGACAACCCAACATAACACACACGCAAACAAACAACACATACAAAAATGTCAACCCATGGTGGACAGGCCACCCAACTTTCAAACCTCCAAACCTCCTCTCTCTCTACACCCGCACTCTCTTCCTGAAATTTATCACCCCATCCCTCTACCTCCCCCATCCTTTCCATTCCCTATGGACATCAATCCGAATCCCTCTTATATCATCTACACTTTTATTATACCTAACCGAACCTATCCTTGCCTATCCTAACCTAACCAATCTCATCTTACCCTAACCTAACTTATCCTAACCAGACCTATCTTATGCTAACCTTACCTACCCTAACCAATCCTAACCCAACCTATCTTATCCTAATCTATCCCACCCTAACCTATCCTAACTCAACCTATCTTACCCTAACCTAACCTAACATACCCTAACTCTACCAATCCTGCACTAGGGCCTGCACTAGGCTCTGATTCTTGGAACTCTATATTCATCAAGAACTGTAAAAAAACACTATCGCAGGCCCTTCACATTCTTTTGAGACAAAGCCTAGATACTGGCGACATACTAAACATACCCTGACATACTGAAGACAGTAGAGATAGCCCTATTTCATAAAAGACGAAATAAGGCAGAGTAAAAAATTACAGACCTATAGCACTAACATCACACATAAAAATATTTGAGAAAGTGCCAAGAAGTAAGATCACAAAATACATGGAATCACAGTATCTCCATAACCCCGGACAACATGGTTTCAGAACAGGGCGCTCTTGTCTGTCACAGTTGCTGGACCACTATGACATGGCACTAGATGCCATGGAAGACAGACAAAACGGTAATGTAATTTACGCAAATTTCGCAAAAGTCTTCGATAACTGTGCACATGGTATTATTGCACTAGAAATACACTCAAAAGAAATTAATGGAAAAATAGACAGATGGATCTATAATTTCCTGACTAACAGAACCCAATATGTAATAGTCAACAAAATAAAATCCGGATCATCAACCGTGAAGAGCTCAGTCTCCCAGGAGTACTGTGCTTGCTCCAGTGCTTTCACTCGTCCTCATATCGGAAATAGAAAGGGACACAATATTTAGTACTGAAGCTTCGTCTGCAGATGACACTTGGATTTTTATGAGTAGACAACATAGAGGACACGGCAAACCTCCAATAAGATGTTGATCAGGTCTTTCTATGGACTACAGAAAATATGGTGATTAACGAAGTTCAAGCTCTTGGGTTAGGGGAAAAATGAAAATATAAAAACGGAAACCACATACAAAACGCAGTCAAATCATAACATAGAACGGAAAGGCAATGTAAAGGATCTGGGTGTACTCATGTCGGAAGACCTTACCTTTAAAGAACACAATAAAGTAGCCGTCACAACTGCAAGAAAAATGACAGCTTGCATGACAAGAACCTTTCACACTAGAGATGCTGCACCGATGATGATACTCTTCAAGACGCTAGTTATCTCTAGAGTGGATTACTGTTGCACAATGACAGCCCCTTTCAAAGCTAGAGAAATTGCTAATCTGGAGAGCGTGCAGGGATCCTTTACTGTTAGAATTCACTCAGTAAAACATCTAAACTATTGGGACCGACTAAAATGCCCTAAATCTGTATTTTCTTGCGCGCAGGCGGGAGAGATACATAATAATTTACACGTGGAAAATAGTATAGGGGCTGGTCCAAAACCTGCACACAGAAATAACACCACACGAGACCAGGAGGCATGGCAGAATGTGCAGAATACCCCCCGTTGAAAAGCAGAGGTGCAACAGGTACTCTGAGAGAGAACTCAATCAACATGAGAGGCCCGAGACTATTCAACACGCTTCCACTACACATAAGGAGCATAACTGGCCGACCCCTCACAGTGTTCAAGAGAGAACTGGATAAGCACCTCCAAAGGATACCTGATCAACCAGGCTGTGACTCATACGTCAGGCTGCGAGCAGCCGCGTCCAACAGCCTGGTTGACCAGTCCAGCAACCAGGAGGCCTGGTCAAACCATTTCAAGGTAACCCCAAGATAATCCTAGCGAAGATAACAAATACCATTATTTTTCAATATATTGTGTGGACGAGACGAGTGACCACCACAATTGTCACACTGCTCATGTCGGTGAGCTCACTGATATACTGAGAGTGAGGTATACTGAGAGCGAGAGCTGATATAGTCCCCCGTATGCTGCATCCGGCCCTTCGTCCACCTACAGCATAATCACATCCACTTTGACCCAACTTAATTAAAAACTCTCAATGAAAAAAAATCTCCACTCCGGTATATTGCACAGTTTTTGCGCAAGAAATAGGTTTTCTGCTCACTCTCGTGCTAATATGCAGCACAATTTGATCATTCATACCATGGACAAAGTTTGAGCGACTTAGTGTATTAGTATTTTATGGTATATAATACTAATTCACTGTATTTTCGAAGCGGTACCCGGAGTTGCTTAGGTCGGTCTGTCTGTCTGTCTGTCTGTCTGTCTATGTTTCTGCAGGCAATAAGTCGCAATAACGAGGCTGAACAATAGACGCCTAACTCAGAAATCTGATAAGAAAAAAGTTGAATATATTTCTGTCCATCTCGGACCATAACCAAGTTGAGTTGACCATCACAGACCGTCTTTCGACTTGATAATGGTCCAGGGCGGACGGAAACGTCAATTCTTTCTCCCTGTTTCTATGCATCTGTCTGTGTCTGTCTCTCTCCTTGTCTGCCTCTTTATCCCTCTGTATCTGTCTATATTTCTGTCTGTTTTTTTCTTTTCACTAAGGTTAGGGTTCGTTATGTCATTGATGATCTACGTAGCATAATTAAGCTGACCCAATACTGGTTGAGGGCAGTTATATTACAGTAGTATGGAATGTAAGGTTCTCCAGCAAAATGTTGACGTAAGTAGTCTCTCTCCCTCCCTCCCTCCCCCCCATCTCCAACCACTTGGAGTGGACGGTAGAGCGACGGTTTCGCTTCATGCAGGCCGACGTTCAATCCCCGACCGTCCAAGTTGTTGGGCTCCATTCCTTCACCCCGTCCCATCTCAAATCCCTATCCTGGCCCCATCCAAGTGCTATATAGTTGTAATGGCTTGGCAATTTCCCCTGATAATTCCTTAACACCCCCCCCCCCTTTGCCATTCGGGTCTACACAGTGCAATTAGTATAATTGGTGTTCGGGATTTATTCCTATTTTGAAGAAAGCCATTTCCAGATGAATAGGTAATAGGACTACGTCAAGAGGTTGGGTGTGTACAGATTTATCGAAGCCACCTCCCAACCTTCCCTTCCATCCTCTACTCTTCCTTAAACCCACCTGTCTCCTTGCATCCATAGGGGGGGGGGGGGTGTCAGGTTGCCTTAGGAATCTGCCACCAAATTTTTTTTTGGAGTTCAGTCCACCACCCACATCAACACGATGAGTGTTCAGGCACCCTGGGGAGCCGGTCAGCCGAGTGGACAGCACGCTGGACTTGTGATCCTGTGGCCCTGGGTTCGATCCCAGGCGCCGGCGAGAAACAATGGGCAGAGTTTCTTTCACCCTATGCCCCTGTTACCTAGCAGTAAAATAGGTACCAGGGTGTTAGTCAGCTGTCACGGGCTGCTTCCTAGGGGTGGAGGCCTGGTCGAGGACCGGGCCGCAGGGACACAAAAGCCCCGAAATCATCTCAAGATAACCCGTATGTAAGATCACGAACACTGGCAATCAAATCGAATCAAATCAAACCAAAGACTTATTCATAAAGGTTTGTTCATCTAAAGTTGGAAAACAAAAATGATTGCAGTATTTTTACTAATATAGTAAAATTTGTATAATCATTAGTATAATTAGTAGAAAAATAGGATTTCATAAAAATACTGTACATAAATTACATGTCACAGTATACAGACAATATCTGAATCTGAAACTTTATTCGTAGCTTTTAAAAAGCATTATAATACTGGCTGGACTAAACAGGCGGACAACATTGTTAATATAACTTACATTTAGACATAATGGGAACGACATACATCACCTTCCTTATATGTCGACACCCAAGAATATGGACACCCATGAGAAGGGACACCCATGAGAAGGGACACCCCAGAGAAGGGACACCCCAGAGAAGGGACACCCCAGAGAAGGGACACCCCAGAGAAGGGACACCCCAGAGAAGGGACACCCCAGAGAAGGGACACCCAAGAGTATGGACACCCAAGAGTATGGACACCCAAGAGTATGGACACCCAAGAGTATGGACACCCAAGAGTATGGACACCCCAGAGAAGGGACACCCCAGAGAAGGGACACCCCAGAGAAGGGACACCCCAGAGAAGGGACACCCCAGAGAAGGGACACCCAAGAGAAGGGACACCCAAGAGTATGGACACCCAAGAGTATGGACACCCAAGAGTATGGACACCCCAGAGAAGGGACACCCCAGAGAAGGGACACCCCAGAGAAAGGACACCCAGGAGAAAGGACACCCAAGAGAAAGGACACCCAAGAGAAAGGACACCCAAGAGAATGGACACCCAAGAGAAGGGACACCCAAGAGAAGGGACACCCAAGAGAAGGGACACCCAGGAGAATGGACACCCAAGAGAATGGACACCCAAGAGAATGGACACCCAAGAGAATGGACACCCAAGAGAATGGACACCCAAGAGAATGGACACCCAAGAGAATGGACACCCAAGAGAATGGACACCCAAGAGAATGGACACCCAAGAGAATGGACACCCAAGAGAATGGACACCCAAGAGAATGGACACCCAAGAGAAGGGACACCCAAGAGAAGGGACCCCCAAGAGAAGGGACACCCAAGAGAAGGGACACCCAAGAGAATGGACACCCAAGAGAAGGGACACCCAAGAGAAGGGACACCTAAGAGAAGGGACACCCAAGAGAAGGGACACCCAAGAGAAGGGACACCCAAGAGAAGGGACACCCAAGAGAAGGGACACCCAGGAGAATGGACCCCCAAGAGAAGAGACACCCAAGAGAAGAGACACCCAACAGAAGGGACACCCAAGAGAAGAGACACCCAAGAGAAGAGACACCCAACAGAAGGGACACCCAAGAGAAGAGACACCCAACAGAAGGGACACCCAAGAGAAGAGACACCCAAGAGAAGAGACACCCAACAGAAGGGACATGCTCAAATTCACTAATAACATTTGTTCTGACCAGATCACTAATTGCTTAAACAAATGACAAGAGGGATCCCTTTGAGGATATAACCCAAATGCTTTTCAGAATACTTTACTGGAGCCTCTCTGAAGAGTAATTCTAGATTGGCATATCCATAACACGAGTCCAGCGAGTTAAAAACAGCCACAGTATCTTTTGTAGGATTGAGCGTGAGATTATATCCAGCACAATATCTTTCACATATTTCTATAAAAACGAAATCCATAGCCTCTTTGACCAGTTCAAATATAACTTGATCGGCCTAACAGAAAACATTGGGCTGATTTCTGCGTTTTTGACAGGATGTAAAGAGGAACCAGTTCAACTGGCTCCTCTTTCAACATTGGATCAAGAGTCCAATTATGTTTGCTAAGAACAACTAGTTTGATCCCATTTCTTTTTTTTAAATTTTGAGATTTTAGAAATTTTGAAATTTTCAGACAGGAGATTACTCCATTTCACATCTAATTTCCTAATAGGAAATACACAAATATCTAACAATGACAGAACAACTTTTCTAATAAACTCTCATAAACGTTTGGTGTGTTGACCTTCGTGAAAAGCTTAGGAAGCATCAAGAAACTGAGAGACGAGAACTACATTGTCAGTAGTAGTACTGGAGAGAGAGAGAGAGAGAGAACTACCATGTGAGTAGTAGTACTGAAGAAAGAGAGAGATAGTAGAACTAACATGTGAGATGAAGTACTGAAGAGAGAGAGAGAGAGAGAGAGAGAGAGAGAGAGAGAGAGAGAGAGAGAGAGAGAACTACCATGAGAGTTGTAGTACTGAAGAGAGAGAGAGAGAGAGAGAGAGAGAGAGAGAGAGACAGAGAGAACTACCATGAGAGTTGTAGTACTGAAGAGAGAGAGAGAGAGAGAGAGAGAGAGAGAGAGAGAGACAGAGAGAACTACCATGAGAGTTGTAGTACTGAAGAGAGATATGTTTAGTAACCAGATTTTTATGAATATTATAAGTCATAGGTATCCAATGGGTTAGAAAGTCAATCGACGTATCGTCATATTTTGTTTAATAGTGTGTTTACGGCCAAAGCTGTGTAGTTAAGAGAGGACACTAAAGCCCTGCAGGTCGTGGGTATGGGAGCCAGCACAGGGAGGTGGTGTTACTTGTAGATGATGTTCGTGGGAGAGAAAACTTGTAAGACACACAGATATATGCTCGGTTTTGGCATTACATGTTGAAGGTTGCCTCAGTATATGTTAGAGGTAGTACATATCACAACTCCCGTTATGTTAAGAGAGAGAAATGATCTCTCTCTCTCTCTCTTTGCTCACGTGCGTGTGTTTGTGTGTGGTTCGTACTGAACACCGACCAGACGTGAGGCATTGGCTGGAGAGTTTGCAGGAGGTATGGTTGAGATGCTAGGCCACTTGCATACTTCAGCTAATTACAGGTAAAGTATGATAGCTGGATTTTTTTGTGAACAATTTGGCCGACATGAGTGCACATTTATCTAAATTATAAACAAACAAATATAAAAGAAAAGCAATAATCCGAATATTTAAGAAATCGTCTTAGTGTTCCTTTGAGCACTATGTCAAATGGCGCTCGTTGCTCTTGTGCCTAACCTGACCGGTCCAAGTGTGAGGCAATAATGAAGGAACAAAGTTTAGTGAGGCTAGTCCCAGGTATCTGGCCTATAGTCTCGGAGACAGACAGACACAGACAGAAACTAATTTATATTGATTATGGCCACCTGAACTTAGTTCCACTGACCTGTGATATCAAGCAGATAATCTTATCCTTTATGATCAATGTATATCAGTACACTCATTTAATCAAATTGATTTTCAATAATGAATTAATGAGTATAGCAAAAAGGATATTGATGTGTTATTAAATATACCAACTCAATAACAATCAAAAAATTAATCAATGCAATAAAATTAGGCACGTTTAAATTTAGGAAAGACCTGGGGTAAATACTGGTTTGAAAACAGGACTGCTGATTTATGGAGTATATTACCGGGGTAGTAGTAGACATGGGTCTGCTGTATTGCCTCAGGCGATGGTAGTTTGTCCTCTGCCTAGTTTGCCCCAGGCAGACATACACATGTCTGCCTGGACAAACTAGACGGTCAGACGCTAAAGGTCAAGTCTCACTCAAATTTCTAAGATGATACATGGATAGAATGTAAGATTCATTGGTCAGTGGAGCCTATCGTGGGTCAGAAGACCTTGTGCAGTGACCTTTACTCCTGTGCTCTTATACTGTCCCTTCCAGCAGCCCTGAATATTAAGGCCTCCTGAAAATTCAAATAATTCCCTCATACCAACTCCCAGAATGTGTGTTCAGTTCAGAGGGACCCTGAACCGCCCTTCAGGGGCCCCCTCTTCCCACCCCATTCCCAGCTTGGGGTTAAGGTGTTCAATTACTGGTTGGTAAGACAAATACACCTGTCGACCAGTGGCTTTGGTGGACCTCTGAGTACACCAGTAAAGACCTCGCCCACTTCTCGGACAACTGGGTCTTAAAGCCGGCTTTGGAGGGATTTTATTGTGTGCTCAGTGGGTTTCACTGCATGGTTGGAGGGTTTTAATGTGTATTATGCGGGGGGTTTCTATGTAATCTTGGGTTTTATTGTTCTTTATTTTATTTTAGAGAGAGAATTTTTGCATCTATTTGGTGAGTTTGATTTTTGTTTATTAAAATTTTTATGTGTATTTGTTGAGTTTTAATGTTTTCTTTGCTCTAATGTGTTTGGGAAGTTTAAGTTCTTGTTCTTGTTAGTGCAAGTTTGGTATAAATTAATTGATTGATGATTTCAGTCTTGGTGAATTTTAATGTGTTTCATAGGTTCTAAAACTTCCTTTAGTCCTGGTATTAGTGCCAAGAGAGTTATGATGTCAAGATGAGAGCTTCAACGTCGAGCCGAGTACCATGTCTTACCAGCAATATTTTTTTTCATTCAGATGCGACATGATCCAGTCCTACAAAGTATGTCCATACACAGAATAGCGAGATCTGGACCAAGAACTGCTTGGGAAATATGGTGCCGTAGTATGTGGAAGGCTCGAGCCCAATTGTAGAGGCAGATTGGAGGGGCAAAACACCCTTGAATATCGTTTAATTAACGCAGGTTAACGTCATCAACAAATATACCACGCTCCAGGAACGTCTATGTAACGCAAACTCCATCAACGTCTAAGTAACGCACGCTCCAGGAACGTCTATGCAACGCACGCTCCAGGAACGACTATGTAACGCACGCTCCAGGAACGTCTATGCAACGCACGCTCCAGGAACGACTATGTAACGCACGCTCCAGGAACGTCTAAGTAACGCACGCTCCAGGAACGTCTATGCAACGCACGCTCCAGGAACGTCTAAGTAACGCACGCTCCAGGACCGTCTATGTAACGCACGCTCAAGGAACGTCTATGTAACGCACGCTCCAGGAACGTCTATGTAACGCACGCTCCAGGAACGTCTATGTAACGCACGCTCCAGGAACGTCTTTGTAACGCACGCTCCAGGAACGTCTAAGTAACGCACGCTCCAGGAACGTCTATGTAACGCACGCTCCAGGAACGTCTAAGTAACGCACGCTCCAGGAACGTCTATGTAACGCACGCTCCAGGAACGTGTATGTAACGCACGCTCCAGGAACGTCTATGTAACGCACGCTCCAGGAACGTGTATGTAACGCACGCTCCAGGAACGTCTATGTAACGCACGCTCCAGGTACGCCTAAGTAACGCACGCTCCAGGAACGTCTATGTAACGCACGCTCCAGGAACGTCTATGTAACGCACGCTCCAGGAACGTCTATGTAACGCACGCTCCAGGAACGTCTATGTAACGCACGCTCCAGGAACGTCTATGTAACGCACGCTCCAGGAACGTCTATGTAACGCACGCTCCAGGAACGTCTATGTAACGCACGCTCCAGGAACGTCTATGTAACGCACGCTCCAGGAACGTCTATGTAACGCACGCTCCAGGAACGTCTATGTAACGCACGCTCCAGGAACGTCTATGTAACGCACGCTCCAGGAACGTCTATGTAACGCACGCTCCAGGAACGTCTATGTAACGCACGCTCCAGGAACGTCTATGTAACGCACGCTCCAGGAACGTCTATGTAACGCACGCTCCAGGAACGTCTATGTAACGCACGCTCCAGGAACGTCTATGTAACGCACGCTCCAGGAACGTCTATGTAACGCACGCTCCAGGAACGTCTATGTAACGCACGCTCCAGGAACGTCTATGTAACGCACGCTCCAGGAACGTCTATGTAACGCACGCTCCAGGAACGTCTATGTAACGCACGCTCCAGGAACGTCTAATAACGCACGGTCAAAATATGCAACTATGCTTCACTGTTACATCAACGTTGATTGGCCAGCTTCCCCTGGAGTGGGGGGACGAGAGATGCACTGGCATTAGCACATGTATAATTGTATTATTCACGAAGCGTGTATAAGTATAGAAAAGTATACCCGGAATACCACAAAGAGAAGACTTCTTCAGAGGACATGAAAACGAAGATATCCTCTGTAGCATCGCTGGAATCACTGAATATATTCATTGAACACGCTAAATGCATTCTAAATATACAACATTCTAAATATATAACTTTCTAAACATGCAACATTCTAATATAACCGAACATTATCAAGCTAAAAATCTAATAACACTACAAAACATTTTAAACATACAACATACTCGTTAGAAATACAAGAGGCTAATTATACGAGAAAAATATTATTTTTGCTTGCATGAGTGTCGGCGTGCAACCCATCGTCATAGTACTTTTTGTAGCTATGTGCACCATGGTAGCAACACTGACGTCCTCAGCAATTAGATTGTAGCATTTGGTACTATTTACGTTATCGAGTGCGAAAAAAAGAAGCTAAAAGGGTAAACTTAAATATTCCTAGGCCTAGTATAGCACATATATGTACTATATTTGGCCTAATTCATATATGCGCGGGTTTTTATCTACCTACTATATAGATGCCACACCTATGACTGCTAAAAACATTTTTTTTTTAAACAGCACCATCTGTTGCATGTAATAGCAACACACGCGATACTAAATATGTTACAATTCCATTTCAATGTTTCCAATTTCATTGATAAGTTGAAATTTCAAAGATTTCCAATTATATTCATTTTTATTTAAATATTTTGAGTGACATTGCATTGGAATTGAGCTGTGTTGTTTACAATACCGTTCATTTCGTGAGTATACATATAAATGCCACACCTGTGATAGGAAAAAACATTCTTTTTTTTAAGAAACAGAGCCATCTGTTGCACGTAAGAGCAGCACTCGCTATACTAAATATGTTACGATTCCATTTCAAAGTTTCCGATTTCATTGGCAAGTTCAATTTTCATAAATTTCGATTTATTTTCATTTTGATTTCATTATTTTGTGTGACATTGCGTTTGATTTGAGGGTGAATTGTTTATCATACCGCTCATTTCGTGGGTATAGTTCATTTTTTTTCATTGTTCATTTCATTTCGTGTTTTTAACTGTTTTCCTTATATTTCAAGGATGTTAACATCAGGTCATTTGATGTTCCTAGTTTTTAGATGGGAACATTAGAGCATTTAGGAATGCATCAGACGAGGGAGTGGGGAATGCTGGGGGGGACGATGAGACAGGGGAGGGGGTAATATTGGGGACGACTATGGGATGTGGGAGATGGGGATGGTGGGGATGTGGGGATGAGGGGACAAGGGAATGGAGAATGGTGGGGAGGAAATGGGGACAGGGCGAGTGGGGGATGGTGGGGAGGACGAGGGGACTGGGAAGGGGAGAATGGTAGGAAGGACGAGGGGATGGGGGAGTGGGAGATGGCGGAGAGGACGAGGGAACGGTGGAATGGGGAATGGTTAGGAGGACGAGGGGACGGTGGAGTGGGGGTTGGTGGGGAGGACGAGGGGAGGAGGGAGTGGGGAATAGTTGGAATGACGAGGGGACAGGGGGAGTGAGGAATGGCTGGGAGGACAAAGGGAGGAGGGAATGGTCGGGAGGACTGGGAGACAGGGGAAAGTTGCTGTGGCTGAGCCACAGCAGTGCGTGGCTGGGTGCAGCTAGTGTGTGTACTCACCTAGTTGTGTTTGCGGGGGTTGAGCTCTGGCTCTTTGGTCCCGCCTCTCAACCGTCAATCAACAGGTGTACAGATTCCTGAGCCTATTGGGCTCTATCATATCTACACTTGAAACTGTATGGAGTCAGCCTCCACCACATCACTTCCTAATGCATTCCATTTGTCAACCACTCTGACACTATAAAAGTTCTTTCCAATATCTCTGTGGCTCATTTGGGCACTCAGTTTCCACCTGTGTCCCCTTGTGCGTGTGCCCCTTGTGTTAAATAGCCTGTCTTTATCTACCCTATCAATTCCCTTCAGAATCTTGAATGTGGTGAATGTGTGTGTGTGTGTGTGTGTGTGTGTGTGTGTGTGTGTGTGTGTGTGTGTGTGTGTGTGTGTGTGTGTGTGTGTGTGTGTGTGTGTGTAAAACACGAAAATTAACACGTGATTAAAAATGTAACAGTGTCACACCACGGAGGAAGAATTGAACCAGAAATTTCCTTAAGTACTTTCGTATTTTAATACATCTTCACAAGGAATGGAGGTTAGTGTTAGTTTGAAGAAATGCATTCCTACTGATGTATTAATATACGAAAGTACTTAAGGAAATTCCAGTTTCAATTCGTCCTCCGTGGTCTGACATTGTCACACATTCCTAGTAGCCAGAATAGACTTCTCGGCGTAATATGCAAGGCCCGATTTGCCTAATAGGCAGAGTGATTTTTTATATTTTCAAAAAATGTTTTCCAATTGGTTTATTTATATTAATATTGTTATATTAAGAACATAAATTATTTATTTAATTATGTTATTTTAGGTTCGGTTAAGATAGGTTAGGGTAGGTTGGGTAGGTTAAGTTCGGTCATAAACATACGTTAGTTTTACCTGAAGTTAAAAAAAAAAAAACTCATACATAATGAAATGGACAGCTTTATCATTTTATGAGATAAAAAATTTAAAAATATAAAAATTCCGGAAAACTTGGCTTATTAGGCAAATTGCATTAGGCATTGCCTCAGCAATACATGTGCGTTGCTGAGGCACACCAACCTTTCCCAGTCCCCTCGTCCTCCCAACCATTCCCCACTCCTCTGTCCCATCGTCCACCTCCACCATTCCCCCCTCCCCTATCCACCCCTTTATATATATATAATAATAATAATAATAATAATTTTTATTTAGGTAAGGTACATACATAAAGAGATTTTACAAAGTTTGTTGGCTTTATAGATAGAGCTAGTACATACAATGCCTGAAGCCACCATTACGCAAAGCGTTTCAGTATATATATATATATATATATATATATATATATATATATATATATATATATATATATATATATATATATATGTTGCACCTAGTAGCCAGAACGTCGTACTCGGCTTACTATGCAATGGCCGATTTGCCTAATAGTCCAAGTTTTCCTGAATTTATATATTTTTCCAATTTTTTTCTTATCAAATGATAAATCTGTCTATTTCATTATGTTTAAGATAATTTGTTTAAATTTGAGTTAAAACTCACCTAGATATATGACCGAACCTAACCAACCTTACCTAACCTAACCTAACCAACCTTACCTAACCTAACCTATCTTAACCTAACCTTAACTAACACAAGTCAATAAATTATGGTCTTAATATAAAATAATAATAATTCAAATAAACTAAATGGAAACAATTTATTGAAAATGAAGAAACGCACTCGGCCTATTAGGCAAATCGGGCCTTGCAAAGTAGGCCGAGAAGTGCGTTCTGGCTACTAGGTACGACATATATATATATATATATATATATATATATATATATATATATATATATATATATATATATAATTATATAAACATATATAATTTATAAAGGTAAAGCGAGGTAGAGTTGGAGAAGGTGATACAGGCAGTCATATATGAGAACCATTTCATAGTAAAGAGAAGCCATGAATTATATTTACGATATCGAGAGGGAGATGGAGAGAGAGAGAGAGAGAGAGAGAGAGAGAGAGAGAGAGAGAGAGAGAGAGAGAGAGAGAGAGAGAGAGAGAGAGAGAGAGAGAGAGAGAGAGAGAAAGTGATGTGGTGGAGGCTGACTCCATACACAGTTTCAAATCCAGATATGATAGAGTCCAGTAGGCTCAGGAATCTGTACATCAGTTGATTGAGTGCAGAGAGGCGGGACCAAAGAGCCAGAGCTCAATCCACGCAAGTACATACGTGACTACAAATAGGTGAATACACACAGGAAGCAGCCCGTATCATTGGCTCTTGGATCCCGCCTTTCCAGCCATCGGTTGTTTACAGCAATGACTCCTGTCCCATTTCCCTATCATACCTAATTTTAAAAGTATGAATAGAGTTTGCTTCCACAACCTGTTCCCCAATTGCATTCCATTTTTCCACTACTCTCACGCTAAAAGAAAACTTCCTAACATCTCTGTGACTCATCTGAGTTTCCAGTTTCCACCCATGTCCCCTCGTTCTGTTATTATTACGTGTGAACATTTCATCTATTTCCACTTTGTCAATTCCCCTGAGTATTTTATATGTTCCTATCATATCTCCTCTCTCCCTTCTTTTCTCTAGTGTCGCAAGGTTCAGTTCCCTCAGACGCTCTTCATATCCCATCCCTCGTAACTCTGGGACAAGCCTCGTCGCAAACCTCTGAACCTTCTCCAGTTTCCTTATGTGTTTTTTCAGATGGGGGCTCCACGACGGCGCGACATACTCTAAGATTGGTTTCACGCAGGCAGTGTAAAGCGCCCTGAAAGCCTCCTCACTTAGGTTTCTGAATGAAGTTCTAATTTTCGCCAGTGTAGAGTACGCTGCTGTCGTTATCCTATTTATATGTGCCTCAGGAGTTAGATTAGGTGTCACATCCACTCCCAGGTCTCTTTCTCGAATCGTTACAGGTAGGCTGTTCCCTTTCATTGTGTACTGTCCGACCTGATACTATTGTATCAGGTCGTCTATCACCTGATCCCATTTCTATAACTTTACATTTAATGGTGTTGAACTCCAGTAGCCATTTCCCTGACCATCTCTGCAGCCTGTTTAAGTCCTCTTGGAGGCTCCTACAATCCTCGTCTATCACAACTCTTCTCATTAATTTTGCGTCATCCGCAAACATTGACATGTATGATTCCACTCCTGTAAACATATCATTTACGTAAATTAGAAAGAGGAGTGGTCCCAGCACCGATCCTCGAGGTACTCCACTCGTTACTGTTCGCCAGTCCGACTTCTCGCCCCCTTACCATTACTCTCTGGCTCCTTCCTGTTAGGTAGTTCCTCACCCGTGCTAGGGCCTTTCCACTTACTCCTGCCTGCCTCTCAAATTTGTTTAGCAGTCTCATGTGCGGAACTGTATCAAAGGCCTTTTGGCAGTCAAGAAATATGCAGTCTGCCCAGCCTTCTCTGTCCTGCCTTATCCTTGTTACTTTGTCATAGAATTCTAAAAGGTTTGTTAGGCATGATTTCTCTGTCCAGAACCCATGTTGGTGCTTGTTTACAAACCCAATGCTCTCCAGGTGCTCAACAAGTCTTAGCCTAATTATTCTTTCAAGTATTTTGCAGGGGATGCTTGTCAGTGATACGGGTCTGTAGTTAAGTCCCTCCTCCCTATCACCTTTCTTGAAAATCGGTACATTCTCCTCCTTCCAGCAACTTGGCAATTCTCCTGACATAAATGACTCATTAAAGATCATTGCCAGAGGCACGCTGCCAGCCTGGGCTGCCTCTTTTAGTATCCACGGTGATACTTTGTCTGGTCCTGGTGTGTGTGTGTGTGTGTGTGTGTGTGTGTGTGTGTGTGTGTGTGTGTGTGTGTGTGTGTGTGTGTGTGTGTGTGTGTGTGTGTGTGAGCGTGTGAGTGTTTGTGTGTGTGTGTGTGAGTGTGAGTGTGTGTGTGTGTGAGCGTGTGAGTGTTTGTGTGTGTGTGTGTGTGTGAGTGTGTGTGTATACAATGTAGCAGATATGAGAAGAAAAATCGGACGGGAGTGAACACATCAGACAACTAACGGCCAGAAAAGCCGGGCCCAAGAGCTAACAGCACCATTCGGCAGTCACAAATAGTAAACACACACACACGCTCGCCAATTAGTTGTGGTTTACACGAAGTTAAACCTTTAAATTATAACTTAATTACAACCATGCGTGTTAAATAATTTAGATAATTGGATTCATGTATATGCGTCCTTGTGTCGATGCGTATACATGTGTGTATGTATGCATGTATAGCTGTGTGTGTTGTCGGTAGATGTATAACCATAAGTACATGAATATCTGGCTGTGTAAGTATCTACATTTTAGTACCTGTGTACGCTAAATTGAAGATAGAGGTAGAGAAGTGGAACGCGCAATAGAGGAGTGACAGGATAGTGTGTCAGCGGAACACCCAATAGAGGGGAGACAGGAGAGTCAGCTTAACGAACATCCAATAGAGGGGAGACAGGAGAGACTGTCAGCTTAGCGGAACACCCAATAGAGGGGAGACAGGAGAGAGTGTCAGCTTAGCGGAACACGCAGCAGTAAATTCGGGTTTAGTGTGAAAATTTGATGAGATAGAAAAAGTTGTCTGAACGTAAACACGGACGTTCTGGCGATGAACACTAGCACGGGACACTAACACGGTACACTAGGACGGTACACTAGCACGGTACACTAGCACGGTACACTAGCACGGTACTCTAACACGGTACACTAACACGGTACACTAAGACGGTACACTAACACGGTACACTATCACAGGACACTAACACGGTACACTAACACGGTACACTAGCACGGTACACTAGCACGGTACACTAGCACGGGACACTAACACGGTACACTAGGAAGGTACACTAGCACGGTACACTAGCACGGTACACTAGCACGGTACACTAGCACGGTACACTAACACGGTACACTAACACGGTACTCTAACACGGTACACTAACACGGTACACTAAGACGGTACACTAACACGGTACACTATCACAGGACACTAACACGGTACACTAACACGGTACACTAGCACGGTACACTAGCACGGTACACTAGCACGGGACACTAACACGGTACACTAGCACGGTACACTATCACAGGACACTAACACGGTACACTAACACGGTACACTAACACGGTACACTAGCACGGTACACTATCACAGGACACTAACACGGTACACTAACACGGTACACTAACACGGTACACTAGCACGGTACACTAGCACGGTACACTAGCACGGGACACTAACACGGTACACTAGCACGGTACACTATCACAGGACACTAACACGGTACACTAACACGGTACACTAACACGGTACACTAACACGGTACACTAACACGGTACACTAACACGGTACACTATCACAGGACACTAACACGGTACACTAACACGGTACACTAACACGGTACACTAGCACGGTACACTAGCACGGTACACTAACACGGTACACTAACACGGTACACTAACACGGTACACTAGCACGATACACTAACACGGGACACTAACACGGTACACTAACTCCTACCGCTGTTGTATTCCCTCCTCCCTCTTGGTCGTGAGTATTGACCGGTCACTTCTCGTGGGCGTAGGATCAAGATCATCAACTTCCGGTGATGTTGACCAAGACCACAATCACCAAACACGTCCTACACCAGCGCGTTGCGATTTGGGGCAACCAACCAAAATACGGATTACTTAAACGCCACGAACCAAGCCTAACTTACAACCCACCAACACACTGATGACGTAAATAATTGCGAGGTGGTGTCTTGCACAGTTCAGCCTTATGTTGTACGTTGTGGGGTCATAGCGTAGAAAGTGAGGCGCAGTTGACAGAGCGGGTAAACTAAGTAGATGTTCGGATGAGAAATTTCCAAAATACGGAAGAGCAATAGCTATACCATACTTGGAGGAGCGCAGTGTTTTCCTCTTGTTTTGTCAACGCGTAAAAAAAATAAGCATGTGTTTTACCCCTGCGTAAAAAATAAGCAAGTGTTTTACCCCTGCGTAAAAAATTCGCAAGTGTTTTGCATATCGAGAATAACACATACGACCCCAAGCAACCACCTGACCTACCGGTTCCTGTGCATGGACAACGACAATATTATGGAGGTTTAATTTTGACTGATACATCACATTGTTAACGGATTGGCAAATTCCGTGACATATTATCTGAACCAAATCAAGATCAGAGGCAAGAGGAGGCTAGAGAAAGAGGTGGGGGATGGGGAACGATGGAGGTGGGGGGGGGGGTGGAAATATGATAGGTTAAGTAATAATTGTAAATAAACAACAATAAGATGCTTATCTTAACATACTAAGAAGGTTAGGTGAGGTCGGTGTTTTCTATGAAGCTTTTCAAGGTAAACTAAAATATTCACAATCAATTAGTATGTCACATATGCACTTATTAAATAAGCCAATATTGACATTAAGCAAGTGCGAACGAACAGGAGCTCCACGCTCCTTAGTGACGTAGAAATTGTTATATTATATATATATATATAATATATATATATATATAATATATATATATATATATATAATATATATATATAT
>NC_091197.1:17928762-17955401 GCF_040958095.1 Procambarus clarkii | reverse complement strand
ACCCATCTCTAATATTCCTCTAACCCCATCTCTAATATTCCTCTAACCCCATCTCTAATATTCCTCTAACCCCATCTCTAATATTCCTCTAACCCCATCTCTAATATTCCTCTAACCCCATCTCTAATATTCCTCTAACCCCATCTCACTATGTTCCTCCAAGACACTCTGATCCTTATACCAACAACCCCCCTCCCCCCCATACAATGTAGTCTTCGGGATAATCCTATCCATCTCTATCCTTTCCTTTTGGGGCTAGAAAATCCTACACCCCCCCTCCCCCCTCAATCTCCCTAAACCTGCAGTTTTTCTTCAAGAGTAGGCAAACCTTCTCATTCCCCCCCCCCCCCCCATACTCCCTTTCGCTGTGAGGCGGAAGTAGGAACACTTTCTATTTGTAATAAGACATGCGTTGTGGGTTTATTGGTCAAGAACAGAACTTTCTTTCTTAGGATTCTCAGCGGTTGTGTCCCTTTCTTAACTTTCTCCGGAAGAGGACATTCCATACTTTCGATATGGGACAGGGATTTTAGATCTTACTTCCTATATTGAACAGAACTTTGGATACTTACTTTCTATATGGAATAAGACTTTGGATTCTGGCTTTCTATATGGAATAGTACTTTGGATTCTTACTTTAATTTATTAATTTGCAAATGGAATAAAACTCCAATCCCTTACATTTTTGTATGGGTTGGGGACTTAATTCTCTTACTATCTCTTCTTGACACCAAATATGTCTTTAATTAAACACAGCTTGAGAAAATAATCGAACTTGACTCCTAAGCCTCCGTCAGAGTGAAGGTCCCATTCACGACATTCTTCAGGACAATACTTCTCCCTACAAGGACCTCCTATTCCGACTATCGCCAGAGAACAAGATCTTGTTCCTACAGACATTAACGACCAAGAAATTCCATCTATCCACCAGGATATCCGGCACCTACCACCACCACCACCATCATGAGACACATACAACCTTCCCGTCTCTTCCAGGTTCCAGAGCATCCCTCATACATTCGCCAGGAGACAGGGTATATCCTCCCCATCTCCGTCAGGGACGGGGGTCGCTTCCAGACGGTGGCAGGAGACAGGACTCCACGTTTTCCTAGAGAGCAAAAGCTGTCAGGGGAATGTTGTGGAATTCTATTTCGTTTGGAGCAGCTGAGGTACATGTCTGGAAAAAATAAATAAGAACGGACGAAAGATTTAGGCTGTGAGGGAGGGGGGAAGAGAGGGGGGAAGAGAGAGAGAGAGAGAGAGAGAGAGAGAGAGAGAGAGAGAGAGAGAGAGAGAGAGAGAGAGAGAGAGAGAGAGAGAGAGAGAGAGAGAGAGAGAGAGAGAGAGAGCAACAAAATAATAAATAAATAAATAATATATATATTATAATATACGGGAAGTGATCAGAAGTGAAACTTGATACCTAACACATAGATCCTAAACACTATAACAAATATTTATATAATGACTACAAATCTACAAAAAATGTATGTAAAATACAAACAGAATAAACGACAATTATAAAGTACTAACCAAAATCTTATAAAAAACTCAAATATTAGATAAAATTAAATACCAAAAAATGTATTATATATCCTAAATAAAAGATTATATTAAACTATATATATATATATATATATATATATATATATATATATATATATATATATATATATATATATATATATATATATTATATATATTTGTAAACGGGGCTGTAGCCTGAAATAGGTAGCCATCACCGCCCATTTACAATCCTCAAAAGGAGGAAAATGAGACAAGGAGACAAAGATATGGGAATAACATAGCGATAAAGAAGTGGTAAAGGAATGCGGAAGAACAGAGGGAGAAAAGAGGAGAGGGTAAAAGAGAAAATTTGCAAATCGAGGTTAAAAAAGGGTGATTGAGTCATTGAATGAGGAAGATAAGAAACGGAATGAGAAAGCGGAAAGCGAGGCATGAAAGTGAGACGAAGCCACACAGGGTGTGAGAAAGACGCCGGAGGACAAGGATGTAACGAACGAAAGCTTTGAGAGATCATTAGAGAGCGAGAAACAATTACAAAGGCCCGTCGACCATCTTTAAAGAAACGAGGCGTTAAAAAGATTTCTTTTCCTCATTGGTCGCTTATTTTTTTTTTTCAGGAAACGAAATCACTTCCGAGAAGGAATCCTTCAAAGAACTCTATGCTCCCTCGTCTATATTATGCTATATTTGATCTTATATATTATATATTTGCTCGTATACCACAGGAGAAATAATAAGAAAATAATCAGAGCACTATTGTTATTTAATACATTTTTTAAGATGAACAGTAGACAATGTAAAGTTGAATGTGTTAAATAACGAAAAAGGCTCGGATTATTATGGTTTATTTCTTCAGTGTGGAGACGTATGCATAACTGAATGTCGTATTTGGTCATTATTCTTGCAAGTATCTCACTATCTATATTAGAGAACAAATGTTTTTCTGTTGGTTCAAAGTACGAGGAACAGATACTGGGGGGTCAAGAATCGCTATAAACTTTGCAGGGGAATGGGGGGAAAGTCTGCGGGGTGCGTGACGGACACAGGCTGGTAGGGATTGCCATAATTCAAGAGAGAACAGCGTGTCAGGGCTCCATTTTGACCCCCACAAGCAATTTGGCCACTGCCCATTTACACCTAGCTGAATACTTTTAAAGTAAAAACTAGATTCTAGTGTGTGGTCTGGTCAACAATAAAAACTAGATTTTTTTGTTATTAAAGTAATATATACAATTATTTACTGATCATTAAAATTATCATAAATTTTATGCTATTAATACTTTTCCGTAGTAGCATAAACTATTTTTTTTTAATATTTCACACCACTTGCCTGCCCCCAACGGTAGACCACTTACACGCCAGTGGTCGTCTGGTATATATATTATTTTTAGGCGAGAGTGTCAACAAAAAGACAAAGATAAATAGATAGAAACAGAGAAACATGAAAGGAGACAGAGATAGACGTGTAGAGATATCGGCTTGGCCAAGGCAGAGAGACAAGAAGACAAACATAAACAACAGAGACAGACAGGCAACACAGAGACAGAGGAAGACACAGAGACAGAGAGAGGGAAAGAAGGAAGAAGGAGGGAGAGGAGAGATGTTTGAAGAGAGGGAAGGAGAAGGGTGAATATCTAGTAAGAAGGAAGAGGGGAGAGGAGAGGGGGAGAGGTAACAGAGGGAGAAAGATTGGGAGAGAGGGTGGAGAAGGGAGAAAGTTATAAAAGGGAGAAAGTTGGAGAAGGGGTAAGAGTGGGGGAGGGGCAGATGTGGGGAGAAAGAGATGGGTATAGAGTAAAACGCAAATATACACGAATACTGACACAATTGAACACCTCTTTTACTGGACGAAAATGTATGAAAAATCAAAGCAAAACAGCAGGAATGTGAGAATGGAGGAATACTGAGGAAAATGAATGATCGAAGACTGGCAATGTGAGAAAATGATAAAGACTAGGAATAGAAAATGAGAGAGGTAGCACAGTAGGCTCTCTTATTAACAAACAGAGGCACATAAATGTGATAAGTTCAAATGCAGAAAAGACCTGGGTAAATACTGGTTTGGGAATAGATTTTTTAAATGTGCAACAAGTTACCGGTTTAGATAATAAACGTGGGATCGTTGGTTTGTTTTAAGCAATGAAAAAACATATTATATATATATATATATATATATATATATATATATATATATATATATATATATATATATATATATATATATATGTCGTACCTAGTAGCCAGAACGCACTTCTCAGCCTACTATGCAAGGCCCAATTTGCCTAATAAGCCAAGTTTTTATGAATTAATTGTTTTTCGACTACCTAACCTACCTAACCTAACCTAACCTAATTTTTTCGGCTACCTAACCTAACCTAACTTATAAAAATAGGTTAGGTTAGGTTAGGTAGGGTTGGTTAGGTTCGGTCATATATCTACGTTAATTTTAACTCCAATAAAAAAAAATGACCTCATACATAATGAAATGGGTAGCTTTATCATTTCATAAGAAAAAAATTAGAGAAAATATATTAATTCAGGAAAACTTGGCTTATTAGGCAAATCGGGCCTTGCATAGTAGGCTGAGAAGTGCGTTCTGGCTACTAGGTACGACATATATATATATATATATATATATATATATATATATATATATATATATATATATATATTAGTAAGTTTGGATATAAATAGTAGCCACAAGGCCTTATGCAGTTTCTTATGTTCTTATTGGGCAATGACTGACTTCTCTTGCCACAGCTCTAGATCATTAATGTCCCAGTCTTACCTCAAAAAATTGAAATGTAAATGCTGATCAGACTAATGCATTTTGCTGCAGCGTTGAATGAGAAAGATTTAGATTATTCAACGAATTACCGTCGACAACAAACTGAGAACAATAATACAGATTAGTGACAGTTATAAAGTGATTTGCTCTTGAAATAATGAATATGATGAGGTGCATAGCTTCTGTAGATAATGAGAGTTATGAGGTGTATTGTTTGGCTTACAAAGTTTATCTAAACTATTGATAGTTTTATTATGAAATATTGTATTAACGTTATGTACACTTCCACACCCAAGTATCTTGAGACGTGCCAATTAGTGGACCTGAAACACGTGAGAATAGGTGAACCATTACTGAAGCTCAGAGACAGATTAGTATTTATTACACAGAAATAGTTTATGAACAATTATACAGGTTTATTAATTTCCTAATTTGATCAATACTGAAGCTATGTTCTGTACCTTGACTATCTACTAGGCCTGGTTGCTCATAGCCCTAACTCGGTTCCTTTAAACCCTATCGGTCCATACCTTGGACCCCGATACCGATCCATACCTTGGACCCCGATACCGGTCCATACCTTGGACCCCGATACCGGTCCATACCTTGGACCCCGATACCGGTCCATACCTTGGACCCCGATACCGGTCCATAACCTTGGACCCCGATACCTGTCCATACCTTGGACCCCGATACCGGTCCATAACCTTGGACCCCGATACCGGTCCATACCTTGGACCCCGATACCGGTCCATACCTTGGACCCCGATACCGGTCCATAACCTTGGACCCCAATACCTGTCCATACCTTGGACCCCGATACCGGTCCATAACCTTGGACCCCGATACCGGTCCATACCTTGGACTCCGATACCGGCCCATACCTTGGACCCAACCCCGGTCCACAAAACATAGCCAGGCATGTTAAACTCGAATTGAATTAAACTATTAGGGGAAAGCACCAAGCCATTTTGACTATATAGCACTTGGAAGGGATCAGGAATAGGGTACGGATTTGGGATGGGACGGAGAGGGGGGGGGGGCGGGGAGGAATGGTGGCCAACCACTTGAACGGTCAGAGATTGAACGCCGACTTGCATGAATCGAGACTGTCGCTCTACCGTCCAACCCAAGTGGTTGGGCATCTTTAACTCGAACTCAACATCTTCTTAAGTCTTTCTCCTTGGTAATCCTCTCATTACCCACCTACAGTGCCTCACACACACACACCAGTAAGAGTTCGACTCAATATAATCGATAGAGCTGGCCCTTCCCAGCTTGGGTGAACCTCATCTGCTCTGTCCTCCAATTGCAGACGTTAGTCTAACCTCAAGGTCCAGACGTGATTGTTCTAGTCCGCCAATCACGCCTACGTCGCGATATTCACAAGATATGGCAACTGCCGGCTGTCACAGGCCGGGATTTACTTGATCAGCCCACAACTAAGACACACACACACACACACACACACACACACACACACACACACACACACACCTAGTCGCCAAAGGCTGCTTATGCAGATTCAATTGGAATTACATTGTTTCAGCTACATCTCACGACCTGCTCCTTACCGAAGGCTTGACCTGAACCCTTGTCAGGCTTGTATGGAGTGTTATCATACACACTCTGGAGGAACCTGACCCTTACCAAACTGTAGTTGAACCTGACCCTTCAACTACGTACAGTTTGTTGCCTCTACTGCACACGTGTAGCATATAACACTAACCATTCCTACTCATATGTCAGGTCAGGTCATTCTTAGCCGCAGTGATCATTCTTATGCGCTGGAAAGCTTAAGAAATCCTTCTAGTTAAACACTTGAAATGATGAGAATCATGAGATATATGACTCCTGAAATAATGATAATTATAAAGTACATAGGTCTTTAAATAGCGATAATTGCTGAGGAGAAAAACCCGTCAATAATACTGCATTATTAATAAATCCGTTGTATCACACTGGGAATAAATTTGTTGATAATAAAACTCGGATTTACTGCCTCTAGTGGAATGAGCGCGTTAACCTGTATACCACCTGATTGACCGTCGGTCGGGAGCCGGTCGGCCGAGCGGACAGCACACTGGACTTGTGATCCTGTTGTCCCGGGTTCGATCCCGGGCGCCGGCGAGAAACAATGGGCAGAGTTTCTTTCACCCTATGCCCCTGTTATCTAGCAGTAAAATAGGTACCTGGGTGTTAGTCAGCTGTCACGGGCTGCTTCCTGGGAGTGGAGGCCTGGTCGAGGACCGGGCCGCGGGGACACTAAAAGCCCCGAAATCATCTCAAGATAACCTCAAGATAACCGTCGAGAGGCGAGACCATGAAACCAAAACTCAACCCCTTGCAGACACAATAAGGCGAGTACACACCGGTCTTGACAATCAGTGGCCCAACCAACTTGTCAACTTAAGGATAGAATAAAGTTTCAGTCCAGGAGCTAAAGGTTAACAACCTGAAGACCAGCTGGGTTGAAACGACTGAAGTGGTTGACTCGATGTCTACTTGTGAAACGATGCAAGGGATTTCTCAAGCCTTTGTGCAACCGGTTTCGAAACCTTGAGGTTATCTTGAGATGATTTCGGGGCTTTAGTGTCCCCGCGGCCCGGTCCTCGACCAGGCCTCCACCCCCAGGAAGCAGCCCGTGACAGCTGACTAACTCCCAGGTACCTATTTACTGCTAGGTAACAGGGGCATTCAGGGTGAAAGAAACTTTGCCCATTTGTTTCTGCCTCGTGCGGGAATCGAACCCGCGCCACAGAATTACGAGTCCTGCGCGCTATCCACCAGGCTACGAGGGCCCCTGTACATCTTCCTTCAACCATGGCGGTTTAGTTTACAATTATTAAACGGTTAATTATTAAATAGCCTTGTAATGGGTTGTTTGGCGCCTCATAAGCTAGTTTACTAAATTTTGAACAAAGCCGCCATCATTAATAAAAGATGAACAGCTTTCGTATATGCTTGACAAGTAGGGGAGGGGTGGAGGCTGGTCGAAGACACAATCCGGCCTCCTAAGGTCTCCCAAATGTCAAGAAAACGGTCAATTTAAGTTATCCTTATTCTAACCTACCAGAGGACCCAAAACAGAAAACGGCACAGTACGTCACTTTCGCCAGCCGCTTCCATTGTCTCGTATGACAATTGTAGGCCTTATGTAAAGCATACGAGCGAAAAGCGACGTTCTGTGTAGGAGGACAGGTTGCGAAGAGCCCCCCCCCCCCCCGCCCTCCCCAGCATCCGGGAGGATTATTAAGGCTTGGAAACGCAGTGTTGCCAGCCTTTGAGGATCAAGGAGATCAACATGGAGCCTGATATTGAGTGTACTTGCAGAGTCTTCAGTTAGCAGGAAGGGGATCCACCACCTTAATACCAGGAGGCGATATCTTACACACACACACACACACACACACACACACACACACACACACACACACACACACACACACACACACACACACACGCACACACACACACACACACACACACACGCGCGCGCACACACAACCAGTCCGTCCTCTCGAGCGTTGCCAACGTCACTAAACTGATGTACTAAATTCCACGAGCCATAACAAAGAACCCACGAGCAGAAAACGGGACATAACGTCAGTTTAGCACATACTAAACTACTCACTAAACACGACGTATTTGTAACGTAAATTGACCATTCCGTCAGAGATACTACGCATTTGTAAAAAAAAAAAAAATAAATAAAATGAATCCCGGTTAAGTTGACATTTTCCATCTATCTGCCTTAAAAGGTTAAGTAGATTGCTTTGGCTCGTACGTACAAAATCAGACGTATTACTTACAATTCAAACCGGCTTTAAACGACGTTTTCTGATCGTCTGCTTCGATAGGTTATAGCCAGGTTGCTTGGCTGCGTACACATCCAATGAGGCTAAACAGTCGCATATTTGACGGAGTGGCAAATTGAGTGACTGGACGGCACTCAGCCATAACGGCTGCGTAGCGAATAGGGTAAACTGTGTATAGGGTAAACTGTGTATAGGGTAAACTGCGGATATCTGGAGGAAATTAACATCAGCTGCTGCATGGACGTCTACGTAAATTCTCCCTGCGAGAAGCTGCTGCTATCGACGCACGCCGACGCACACAATACAAGGCTCTAACCTAAACAGGAACGACACGGAACCCAGGCACCCACTTAACCCATCCAGTCCGATACATAGAAAAACGTGGATTATATGTATATATTATATATATATATATATATATATATATATATATATATATATATATATATATATATATATATATATATATATATATATGTCGTACCTAGTAGACAGAACACACTTCTCAGCCTATTATGCAAGGTCTGATTTGCCTAATAAGCCAAGCTTTCATGAAATAATTGTTTTTCGACTACCTAACCTACCTAACCTAACCTAACTTTTTCGGCTACTTATCCCAACCTAACCTACAAAGATAGGTTAGGTTAGGTAGGGTTGGTTAGGTTCGGTCATGTATCTACGTTAATTTTAACTCCAATAAAAAAAAAATTGACCTCATACATAATGAAATGGGTAGCTTTATCATTTCATAAGAAAAAAATTAGAGAAAATATAATAATTCAGGAAATCTTGGCTTATTAGGCAAATCTGACCTTGCATAGTAGACCAAGAAGTGCATTCTGGCTACTAGGTACGACATATATATATATATATATATATAATATGAACATCCATAAACGTGGAGATAACATTTCATTCATTTGCACCACTGGAGCCTCGAACCCACGACCAGTGGAGCAGAATATGGGCGTTCAATCGACCAGGCTGCCAACTCCCACAATGAGAGAGGAGCCCAGACACACACTCACACACACACACACACACACACACACACACACGTGCACACACACACACACACACACACACACACGTGCACACACACGTGCACACACACACACACGTGCACACACACACACACGTGCACACACACACACACGTGCACACACACACACACGCACACACACACACACACACACTACTAGTATCCAACTGGGAGTTTGAACCTCTCATGCGGTGCTATGGTCATCACTACGACTGTTACTGCTACTTCTACTGTAACTACTAGGCAACTACTACAATGTTGTCACCGCAGTTATCTTGCTAATGCGACTATTTCTCCTACTAGTACTACTGTTGTTTCTAATAGTGCTATTTGTTACAATTCTACATAAACTACCACGAATACTACTGCTGCTACTACAAATGTATCTACCATCTATTTCTACTACTCTTGCCACCACTAACAATACTATTATTACTAACTGTTATTAATACTATTGCTTCTAATGCTAGTCATTTAATTCCTATGAGCGGACAGCGTTCGGGGTTCGTAGTCCTAAAGGTCCGGGTTTGATTTCCCAGACGAGGCAGGAACAAATGGGCAGAGTTTCTTTCACCCCTGATGCGCCTGTTCACCTATCTCGAGGTTATCTCGAGATGATTTCGGGGCTTTAGTGTCCCCGCGGCCCGGTCCTCGACCAGGCCTCCACCCCCAGGAAGCAGCCCGTGACAGCTGACTAACACCCAGGTACCTATTTTACTACTAGGTAACAGGGGCATAGGGTGAAAGAAACTCTGCCCATTGTTTCTCGCCGGCGCCTGGGATCGAACCCAGGACCACAAGTCCAGCGTGCTGTCCACTCGGCCGACCGGCTCCCTTAAATAGCAGCAGTAAATTAGACCTAGCAGTAAATAAGTACCTGCGAGTTAGACAGCTGCTACGAACTGCTTCCTGGAGTTGTGTGTGTGTGTGTGTGTGTGTGTGTGTGTGTGTGTGTGTAAATTATGATGGACCCGCCCGAGACGTTACGCGTGCTAGTGGCTGTACAAGACTGTAAGAACTCTTGTATATATAAATAGATAAATAGATTCCTACTACTGCTGTCACAACTACCACCACCAAACTGGCTTCATATAACGTTGCAATAACATGGTTGCAAGGCTGACTTTCAAGATTGCAACATTCCATGTTGAATTATCAATTGTTTCCCCCTCTTAATATTGCAGCTAATTTGCCTAATAAAAAAATAAACATCTCGCTGCGTAAGGAAACAATAACAGAGTTCAAGTGGCAAAAAAAAAAAGAAAGAATATATTACAAATAAATCCAGAGGAGAAAATATTTAACCAGGAACCAATTGGATTTCAATGCAGCATTTATGTTGCAATATAAAATATATTTTGCAATAATTACCAACTGCGCCGTATTCTACACCCTATCAATATTCATGAATAAAATGTAATCAACAAGTAATTAAAAGGGAACACAAGTTTTGAATAATTTATTGGCTGGCTTGGTCTTAATATTGAGGGAACATCAGTTCGCGAAATTGTATTTCACGCTGGCCGGGTCACTACATAATACCGGGTCAACACGTGTTTACATCGGGTCATGTTGATACCAGAGTTATGATTCGTGCAACATTGAAAGCTCGGCACTTTTGTGTTGATCTAGTTCCGTTATGTGCTTATGTAGACGTGTGCTGTTTGAATGGAGGTGAGCGAGTCATATTAGATTATTAGATTATATATATATATATATATATATATATATATATATATATATATATATATATATATATAAATATATATATATATATATATATATATATATATATATATATATATATATATATATATATATAACGTACCTAGTAGCCAGAACGCACTTCTCAGCCTACTATGCAAGGCCCGATTTGCCTAATAAGCCAAGTTTTCATGAAATAATGTTTTTTTCGACTACCTAACCTACCTAACCTAACCTAATCTAACTTTTTCTGCTACCTAATCTAACCTATAAAGATAGGTTAGGTTAGGTTCGGTCATATATCTACGTTAATTTTAACTCCAATAAAAAGAAATTGACCTCATACATAATGAAATGGGTAGCTTTATCATTACATAAGAAAAAAATTTGAGAAAATATATTAATTCAGGAAAACTTGGCTTATTAGGCAAATTGGGCCTTGCATAGTAGGCTGAGAAGTGCGTTCTGGCTACTAGGTACGACATATATATATATATATATATATATATATATATATATATATATATATATATATATATATATATATATGTTTCATTGAATATGACCGCATATTCTGTATTTATTATTTTCTGGTTTAGGGCTTCTATCCCTCTAACTATTTTCTTAGCATCAGGGCTTAATTGGAATAGGAGTTCTCCAAAACTCATTTTCGTACTTTTAAGGTGAAGAAAAGAAGTGATTTACTATAGAGTGTATTACACTTATTTGTATAATTTGCACGACGTTTCGAACCTCCATGGTTCATTCTCAAGTGAACAGATCTTACAATACTAGTTGATTTTATACCCGCATTAGGTCAGGTGATAATACAATGAAGGTGAAAAACATGGGGGGATACATAAGGGATAAACATAGGGGCTGCAGAAGGCTTATTGGCCCATACGAGGCATCTCCTATCTAAACACAAAGATTAATCCAGTGTAATTGGCCTGTTATGTTGGACATTGTCTTCTGTGTTGGCATCGATATGTTCTTGTCTTGTCCTTACTCTCATGGTGGGTAGAGTAAATAGTTCCGTGATTTGGGTGTTCATGGTAGGTCGCTCTATTCTTATGTGAATTGCCTCAAGAATTTGTAATCTTCTTGAATCTTGGGTTTTGTCTATTATGCAAGTATTCTTGTTCAACATTTCTCTTGTTAGAGTAATGTCATGGGCTTGTCTCATGTGATTCCTAGGGGCACCAGATTGAAGATGGCATGTCAAACGCCTCGTCAGCTTGGTCGACGTCATACCTATGTACTTACATTGAAGGTTACATCCTTCGTGGGGGCAAGTGTACATGTATACAACGCTTGACTGCTGTAGAGGGTTCTCCGTCGGCTTCGGGCTGTTTTTGATAAGGAGTTCGGAAGTCTTCTTGGTTTTGTAGAATATTATCAGGTTTATGTTTTGGTTAGGAGTAGTGCTTTTTACTCCTTTACGGATTATTTCTTTCAATATTCTTTCCTCTTTTATATGTTCACTGTGCATGGTTGATTTGTAATATAATTTTATTGGGGGTGTTGTGGTTTCTGTTCTAGGTTCTGAATTATACCAACGGTCCAAGTGTCTTCTTATAGCAGCGTTTATTTCCGCGTTGCTATATCCGTTGTTCACCAATACCTGAGTTACTCTTTCAAACTCTCTACTCACGTTGCTCCATTCAGAGCAGTGGGTAAGCGCTCGACGAATATAAGCATTGAGAACACTGGCTTTGTATCTTTGGGGGCACTCACTTCTACCGTTCAGGCATAATCCTATGTTGGTGGGCTTGGTATATACGTTGGTGCTTAAAGAGGTTCCTGTTTTTGTTATTAGTACATCCAAGAATGGCAGACTGTTATTTTCACTATTTTCATGTGTAAATCGGAGTACTGACTCTCTCTCTAGGTGTCTTTTTAGGTCAATTAGTTCATCTGAGTCTTTTACTATTACGAATATGTCATCTACATAACGGCAGTATACAGTTGGTTTTTGTCTGCTACTGAAGACCCTATCTTCGATGGTTCCCATATAAAAATTAGCAAATAAAACTCCTAAGGGGGAGCCCATTGCTACTCCGTCTATCTGTAAATACATGTCTCCTTGTGGACTGATGAAAGGGGCTTCCTTTGTACATGCTTCGAGAAGACTTTTCAAGTGTGGCTCAGGTATGTCTAATTTGGGGGTGCTCTCGTCTCTGTATACTCTGTCCAGTATCATTCCTATGGTTGTGTCGACTGGGACGTTGGTAAAAAGGGATTCAACGTCCAGGGAAGCGATAATTCCATCGGGCTGGGTAGATTTGATCAATTCTAGGAAATCTGCTGATGATTGTAGACTAAACTTACTTGGAGTGTATGGAGTTAGGAGTTCATTGAGTTTCTTTGCCAGGTGATAAGTTGGGGTTGGTATTTGGCTGATTATAGGGCGTAGTGGGTTACCTGGTTTATGCGTCTTAACATTGCCGTAGGCATATCCTAAGCCATAGTCGCCTTGAAGTTTATTGAAATGCACACTACCTTTCTTTGCGTTGATTGCTGTAATTGTTTTGTTTACTTTCCGCTTAAGGTCTTCTACGGGGTTCCTCGTGATTCGTTGAAATTTGGAGTCGTCACTTAGGATGTCGCTAATTTTGTTCATGTATTCATGGGTAGGAATCAATACATATGCTGCTGTTTTGTCGGCTTTTCTTATTGTTACGTCTTTCAGATTTTTTAGTTGTTTCGCTGCTTCTTTGAGTCGTGGGGTTAAGATTGTAGATGAATATGTTCCTCGTTTTTTCCCTGCTTCTGCAAGTAGTTCAGCTTTAAGTGTGTCAGTGGTGATGACTTTTTTGTTGTCTTCTATCTTATGGATATCGTCCAGAAGCATTTCGATTTCCAGGCGTTTTTGATGCATCTTTGGTTTAGATAAGAATTGACAATTTAGACCAAGATTTAAGAGGTCTCGTTGGTCCTGGGTAAGATCATAAGAAGTCAGGTTAAAGTAGCCATCTTTAGGACGAGGGATTTTTAGCTGTCCACCGTTTAGGGATGTTAACTTACGGAGTGTCTTTGTTTCTACAAGAGTTTTATGTTGCTGTTTCAGGTTAAATAGTTCACTGTTGATGGTTTGCTTGAGTTGGATAGGGATGTCGTACTGGGTCCATTTGTTTAACAGATGCTCCGCCTGCTCTATAAAGGTTTGGAGGGCTTCCTTCTTCTTGTTTAGTTGATGCCGAAATAGTGAAAATAACAGTCTGCCATTCTTGGATGTACTAATAACAAAAACAGGAACCTCTTTAAGCACCAACGTATATACCAAGCCCACCATCATAGGATTATGCCTGAACGGTAGAAGTGAGTGCCCCCAAAGATACAAAGCCAGTGTTCTCAATGCTTATATTCGTCGAGCGCTTACCCACTGCTCTGAATGGAGCAACGTGAGTAGAGAGTTTGAAAGAGTAACTCAGGTATTGGTGAACAACGGATATAGCAACGCGGAAATAAACGCTGCTATAAGAAGACACTTGGACCGTTGGTATAAATCAGAACCTAGAACAGAAACCACAACACCCCCAATAAAATTATATTACAAATCAACCATGCACAGTGAACATATAAAAGAGGAAAGAATAATGAAAGAAATAATCCGTAAAGGAATAAAAAGCACTACTCCTAACCAAAACATAAACCTGATAATATTCTACAAAACCAAGAAGACTTCCGAACTCCTTATCAAAAACAGCCCGAAGCCGACGGAGAACCCTCTACAGCAGTCAAGCGTTGTATACATGTACACTTGCCCCCACGAAGGATGTAACCTTCAATGTAAGTACATAGGTATGACGTCGACCAAGCTGACGAGGCGTTTGACATGCCATCTTCAATCTGGTGCCCCTAGGAATCACATGAGACAAGCCCATGACATTACTCTAACAAGAGAAATGTTGAACAAGAATACTTGCATAATAGACAAAACCCAAGATTCAAGAAGATTACAAATTCTTGAGGCAATTCACATAAGAATAGAGCGACCTACCATGAACACCCAAATCACGGAACTATTTACTCTACCCACCATGAGAGTAAGGACAAGACAAGAACATATCGATGCCAACACAGAAGACAATGTCCAACATAACAGGCCAATTACACTGGATTAATCTTTGTGTTTAGATAGGAGATGCCTCGTATGGGCCAATAAGCCTTCTGCAGCCCCTATGTTTATCCCTTATGTATCCCCCCATGTTTTTCACCTTCATTGTATTATCACCTGACCTAATGCGGGTATAAAATCAACTAGTATTGTAAGATCTGTTCACTTGAGAATGAACCATGGAGGTTCGAAACGTCGTGCAAATTATACAAATAAGTGTAATACACTCTATAGTAAATCACTTCTTTTCTTCACCTTAAAAGTACGAAAATGAGTTTTGGAGAACTCCTATTCCAATTAAGCCCTGATGCTAAGAAAATAGTTAGAGGGATAGAAGCCCTAAACCAGAAAATAATAAATACAGAATATGCGGTCATATTCAATGAAACATGTTTGAAAGAAAACCTGCTGCCAGTATACACCAATATATATATATATATATATATATATATATATATATATATATATATATATATATATATATGTCGTACCTAGTAGCCAGAACTCACTTCTCAGCCTACTATTCAAGGCCCGATTTGCCTAATAAGCCAAGTTTTCCTGAATTAATATATTTACTATAATTTTTTTCTTATGAAATGATAAAGCAACCCTTTTCTCTATGTATGAGGTCAATTTCTTTTTATTGGAGTTAAAATTAACGTAGATATATGACCGAACCTAACCAACCCTACCTAACCTAACCTAACCTATATTTATAGGTAAGGTTAGGTTTGGTAGCCAAAAAAAGCTAGGTTAGGTTAGGTTAGGTAGGTTAGGTAGACGAAAAAACATTAATTCATGAAAACTTGGCTTATTAGGCAAATCGGGCCTTGATTAATAGGCTGAGAAGTGCGTTCTGGCTATTAGGTACGACATATATATATATATATATATATATATATATATATATATATATATATATATATATATATATATATATTTTATATATATATATATATATATATATATATATATATATATATATATATATATATATATATATATAAAATAGGTTAATAGTTAATACGTTTTTTTAATATAATGGAAGGTTTAATGTTGTACACGTCGTGGAGCTCTTCAACTGTATCCGGAGGATACAGCAGGCGTTTCCTGTCGATCGCTACAGTGATGCGCTGAAATAGGAAATTGTCAACTCTTGGGTCCTCGGTAATATCTATAACCCTAGAACCCACTTGTCTGAAGAGGCACATGGCCACCCTATTCCAGGGGCCAAGTGTTTCAGATGCTAAGAGAACAAATATGTTCCCATAGCAAGTACTAGCACCTTCCACATGCTCGTACTAGTTTGATTTTACTACTTTCCTGTGGTAGTCCACACCACATGACTGATCAGCACCGAAGGGTATATTACTGTCAGATACGGTGGATTTATGCATAGTCCCACACCAACTACGATGTCGTCTGGGTAAAGCGAACTATCGCCAGGGTTTTGAGTCATTAGAAGGCAAGGTTCTCTCTCTGCTGGGCACTGAGCGGAGGCAAGGCTCCTCTTGATGAAATCATTAACATCGTTGAATATTGCATGCCATCGTTTGGAGCTTGTGCAGTGCAGCCCATGCAGGCCATAATGGTCAGCGACCATCCTGCTACATACACCCATGTATTCAATGTGACTTAGAGCACGAAGGTAGAGAGCCACCACAGTACGGACGGTCTGTGGATCTCGCGGCGTGCTTGTTGCTCACAGAGCTACTGCTGAAAGTCCCATGCACGGAGATCATCATCTGCCCTAAAGTGGGCTTTGTATTAATCTGATTTTGCAGCTTGGCGCAAGGCATCAACTACTAGGCTTTCTGAGCTGGACTACGTTTTTTTTCTAGTATGGATGTTGGGGTTGCCGGGGCATCCCACTAATTGCAGCATTCAACGAAGAACAGCCTCGTGTTTCCCTCCCGAATCACTAAGAGGTTCTAGTAGAAGTTCATTTACACGGTCGTATCTATACACGAGGGCTGGCAGTGCCATCTGGAAGGCTGTCTGGACACCAAGAAGGTCGGCATCCCGTCTGAATTGATTGAAGGCAATTTGTTAACATCAAGCTAAACTAGTGCTGGGGAATCTGGTTCCTCGGATTCTGGTCTGAGGAATCGTCAGTGAACGCACGCGCAGCAGCTTCATGGGGAATGTTATCTGACTCAATGATATCTGGCTCTAGTCATAGCAATCAGGCATCTGTGGGGTATTATACTTATTAATGTATATATTATATTATATTATATATATATATATATATATATATATATATATATATATATATATATATATATATATATATATATGTCGTACCTAGTAGCCAGAACTCACTTCTCAGCCTACTATTCAAGTCCCGATTTGCCTAATAAGCCAAGTTTTCCTGAAATAATATATTTACTATAATTTTATTCTTATGAAATGATAAAGCAACCCTTTTCTCTATGTATGAGGTCAATTTTTTTTTATTGGAGTTAAAATTAACGTAGATATATGACCGAACCTAACCAACCCTACCTAACCTACCCTAACCTATATTTATAGGTAAGGTTAGGTTAGGTAGCCAAAAAAGCTAGGTTAGGTTAGGTTAGGTAGGTTAGGTAGACGAAAAAACATTAATTCATGAAAACTTGGCTTATTAGGCAAATCGGGCCTTGAATAGTAGGCTGAGAAGTGCGTTCTGGCTATTAGGTACGACATATATATATATATATATATGTATATATATATATATATATATATATATATATATATATATATATATATATATATATATGTACTCACCTAGTTGTGCTTGCGGGGGTTGAGCTCTGGCTCTTTGGTCTCGCCTCTCAACCGTCAATCAACAGCAGTACAGGTTCCTGAGCCTATTGGGCTCTATCATATCTACACTTGAAACTGTGTATGGAGTCAGCCTCCACCACTTTACTTCTTAATTCATTCCATTTGTCAACCACTCTGACACTAAAAAGTTCTTTCTAATGTCTCTGTGGCTCATTTGGGCACTCAGTTTCCACTTGCGTCCCCTAGTGCGTGTGCCCCTTGTGTTAAATAGCCTGTCTTTATCAACCCTGTCGATTCCCTTGAGAGTCTTGAATGTGGTGATCATGTCCCCCCTAACTCTTCTGTCTTCCAACGAAGTGAGGTTTAATTCCCGTAGTCTCTCCTCGTAGTTCATACCTCTCTGCTCGGGTACTAGTCTGGTGGCAAACCTTTGAACCTTTTCCAGTTTAGTCTTATGCTTGACTAGATATGGACTCCATGCTGGAGCCGCATACTCCAGGATTGATCTGACAGATGTGGTATATAATGTTCTGAAAGATTCCTTACACAAGTTTCTAAAGGCCGTTCTTATGTTAGCCAACCTGGCATATGCTGCTGATGTTGTCCCCTTCATATGAGCTTCAGGGGACAGGTCTGGCGTGATATCAACCCCCAGATCTTTCTCTCTCTCTGACTCTTGAAGTAGTTCATCGCCCAAATGATTCCTTGTATCTGGTCTCCTGCTTCCTACCCCTATCTTCATTACATTACATTTGCTTGGGTTAAACTCCAACAGCCATTTGTTCGACTATTCCTGCAGCTTATCCAGGTCTTCTTGAAGCCTCAAGCTGTCCTCCTCTGTCTTAATCATCGTCAAAATTTTGGCGTCGTCAGCAAACATTGAGAGGAATGAGTCTATACCCTCTGGGAGATCATTTACGTATATCAGAAACAGGATAGGTCCGAGTACAGAGCCCTGTGGGACTCCACTGGTGACTTCACGCCATTCTGAGGTCTCACCCTTCACTGTAACTCTCTGCTTCCTATTGCTTAGGAAGCAGAGAGTTAGTATGTGTTTGTGTGTGTGTGTATGTGTGTGTGTGTGTGTGTGTGTGTGTGTGTGTGTGTGTGTGTGTGTGTGTGTGTGTGTGTGTGTGTGTGTGTGTGTACTCACCTAGTTGTGTCTGCAGGATCGAGCACTGACTCTTGGATCCCGCCTTTCGAGCATCGGTTGTTTACAGCAATGACTCCTGTCCCATTTCCCTATCATACATGGTTTTAAAATTATAAATAGTATTTGCTTCCACAACCTGTTCCTGAAGTGCATTCCATTTTCCCACTACTCTCATGCTAAAAGAAAACTTCCTAACATCTCTGTGACTCATCTGAGTTTCAAGCTTCCATCCATGTCCCCTCGTTCTGTTACTATTCCGTGTGAACATTTCGTTTATGTCCACTCTGTCAATCCCTCTGAGTATTTTATACGTTCCTATCATGTCCCCCCTCTCCCTTCTTCTTTCTAGTGTCGTAGGGCACATTTCCCTCAGGCGCTCCTCATACCCCATCCCTCGTAGCTCTGGGACGAGTCTCGTTGCAAACCTCTGAACCTTTTCCAGTTTCATTATATGCTTCTTCAGGTTGGGACTCCATGATGAGGCGGCATACTCTAAGACTGGCCTCACGTAGGCAGTGTAAAGCGCCCTAAATGCCTCCTTACTTAGGTTTCTGAATGATGTTCTAACTTTTGCCAGTGTAGAGTACGCTGCTGTCGTTATCCTATTTATATGTGCCTCAGGAGATAGATTAGGTGTTACGTCCACACCCAGGTCTCTTTTGCGCGTCGTCACAGGTAGGCTGTTCCCCTTCATTGTGTACTGTCCCTTTGGTCTCCAATCTCCTAGTCCCATTTCCATTACTTTACATTTGCTCGTGTTGAATTCAGGTCCTCTTGGAGAATCCTGCAATCCTCATCTGTCACAACTCTTCTCATCAACTCTGCGTCATCCGCAAACATCGACATGTAGGACTCTACGCCTGTAAACATGTCGTTAACATATACAAGAAATAGAATTTGTCCCAGCACCGATCCTTGTGGTACTCCACTTGTTACTGTTCGCCAGTCCGACTTCTCGCCCCTTACCGTAACTCTTTGGCTCCTTCCTGTTAGGTAGTTCCTTATCCATGCTAGGACCTTTCCCCCACCCCCGCCTGCCTCTCGAGCTTGAACAGCAGTCTCATGTGCGGTTCTGTATCAAAGGCTTTTTGGCAGTCCAGAAATATGCAGTCTGCCCAACCATCTCTGTCCTGTCTTATCCTTGTTATTTTATCATAGAATTCCAGAAGGTTTGTTAGGCACGATTTGCCTGTCCAGAACCAATGTTGATGTTTGTTCACAAACCTAATGTTCTCCAGGTGTGCAACCAGTCGTAGCCTAATTATTCTTTCCAGTATTTTACAGGGGATGCTTGTCAGTGATTCAGGTCTATAGTTAAGTGCCTCCTCCCTATCACCTTTCTTTAAGACCGGCACGACATTTGCCTTCTTCCAGCAGCTGGGCAATTCTCCCAGTGTGTGTGTGTGTGTGTGTGTGTGTGTGTGTGTGTGTGTGTGTGTGTGTGTGTGTGTGTGTGTGTGTGTGTGTGTGTGTGTGTGTGTGTGTGCGCGCACGCGCACGTGCGCGCCTTAACCAAGCAGAATGTGCAGAACAGCTTCAGAGCCGAGGAGTTGAGTGTGTATGACAAAAAGAAGTGTGTAGTGTGAGTGCGAGAGTGCGATGCTACACACTCAGCTCTACCTCACCCTTTATCGGATAGTTCTCTACCATTTGCCACTACGTAAATAACAGCAACTGTTTTGCCTAACTGGAAACGAGCAAACCCAAGCAACCCACCTCACCTATCACCGCCGTTGACTAAAACAATGAACGTTAATATTACGGTGCTCTAATACTTTGAAATACGTCGCATTTGTAACGAATTATTACGGTTTCGTAACAACAAAAATATTGACGTATTTAGCGAGAAAACAGGTTGGTGGGCTGCACAGTGACGTAAACAAGTTCTTGAGCGAGTGTAAATAACCTCCGAGTGTTTCAGCAACACTTGCAGACGTTGCAACACACTTGCACACCTCACCACAGTCAATTTCGTCCAATATTTACTAACTGGCAACACACGCTGTGCCTCTAACTCATCCTTGAGGAAGTGCAGCCTTTTAGAATTTGATTAAAGATTGTCTGCTCGCTATAAAGTGACACAGTTTAACTTTTCCCTCGTAATTTTTCCCGCCATTTTTCTCTAGCGTCTTCTTTTTTCACTCTCACACTCTCTCTCTTCGCGGGGAAATTTTTTGGCGCGCCAACTTTAGTAATAAGGGTTGTTGGTGCCTTGTTCCGTTGCTGTGAAAGCTGCTCGCATCTCCTCGCCTGCCAACTTTTGATGAGATGTCCGGCATGATGTTTTGTGTCGGCTCTATTTTTGCTCCTGCATGATGCAACACATGATGTATCATATGCAACACATGATGTATCATATGCAACACATGATGTATCATATGCAACACATGATGTATCATATGCAACACATGATGTATCATATGCAACACATGATGTATTATATGCAACACATGATGTATCATATGCAACACATGATGTATCATATGCAACACATGATGTATCATATGCAACACATGATGTATCATATGCAACACATGATGTATCATATGCAACACATCTCTGTACTGCCTTACGGGCAGTACAGTGAAGCACTAGTGCTTTTGACTCTGGACATTTGGCTAAACTAAAACTGCTTAAAAATAACGTGGCTTTTCGCCGTTTGCCCATATGGCCGAATATGGACGTAATTTGTAAATGAAAAAAAAAATTGGGATTTTTTTTTCAACAGCAGTAAGTTAAGGGTCCTCTGATAGGTTAGCTGGGCAGGAAATTCTCATAAAGGTTGAAAACGTTATGAAAAACGGTAATTGAATGTTACCTGTTCTAACCTTACCGAGTAAGCCGGACGACTCAAACAGAAAACGGGAACAGTACGTCACTTTTGTGAGTCGATTTCATTTCAAATTACGTCCAAATTTGGCCATAGCGCGCAAACGAGCGAAAAGTGACGTTATTTTTAAGAGGACGCGTTGGATAATCACAATATCCAAACGGTTCGTTCTCAATTGTCGTATATGTATTTAAATCACTTATCAATTCGTTCACTTTGTGTGTGTGCAATGTTTGTTGATGAGAATTACAATTGACAGACGTTTGGGCGATGAATTAAAATCGTTATCGAGTCGTTTTCCCTACACACTATTCTCCTCACTGTAACCATGTTCGCTGTACACTATCTCCATCACTGTACCCTACACATCATCTTCCGTACTGAAGCCCTCTTAGCTAAAGTTCCCACATCAGTATAACCATCTTGGCTATACAACAACGTTCTACACTGAAACTGTCTAAACCACACATGACTCTCTTCATCACTGTAAGAATTTTCAGTAAATACTGTTATGTATCACTTTAACCATTTTCACTTCCCAAGCATCGGTAGATCCTCTATCTACATCCTGTATCATTATTACCTTCCCAGTCCTTCACCTTCGTCTCTACTACCTTTCCCTACCCTTCAACTCCTTCCCTTACCTTGTGCAACCTACCTTACCCTTCCCCTCCCACCCTTCACTACTTTCATTTGATCCTTGAAGCCATTTTCACTAAATACTGCCTTCATCCACAGACTACATAAGACAGATTAACATTTCATCGCCAAGAAAATATTATGCTAAATAAATCTCAGTGAGGATGGAGGCGGGTATTTACAGATTTGAGGAAATAAATGTAATTTGCCATTCCATGTAAAGAAGGGAGGGCCCAGGGGCTCGAACCCAACCCGCCTATGACCTTCCCCAGACAGGGAACAGTCACCCTGCAAAATCTGGGGATGAAGATTTATATTCAGCTCCTCGGAACAAAGAGTTCTAAGCAACACGGGCTATGGTGAGCCCCTTGTACTCACCTATCACAGGAGATGTGACAAGTCTGGGGGAGACAAGCCCCAAGCATCTGGCTACATGATATACAAGATGTGGCATCCGGCTGCACCCGGGTCTCTCTCTTCCTCCTCCTCCCCCCCCAATCACCCCTTTCTCCCTCCACACTCTCTTCCTCTCCCCCAATCTTTCCTCCACTCTCTCGTGTGTCTCTTACTCTTTCCTCCCCCTCTCTTTCCTCTTCCACATGATCATCCCTCTCCCTTCTGTCTACCTTTCTCACCTAAAATCCCCCCCCCCTTTTCCCTCTCAACCTCTCTCCTTCCTTCTCCACCGATCCTCTTCGGCCGTCTCTTCCTTGCCTGCTCCCCTCTCCCCTATTATTCCCCTCTCTTCCTCTTACGAGTCTCCCTCTACTCTACCTTTCTCCCTCCTTCCTCACCATGACACTTTCCCTTTCCTACCCTATCTCCTCTTCACCTTTTCGCTCCTCCCCTCTTCCCTTCTTCTTCTTCCCTGTTCTCTCTGCCTCCTTTTCCTCTTCTCTCTCCCCCAATCTGCCCTTCCCCTTCCCTTCTTCTCCTCTTCCCCTTCCCTTCTTCTCCTCCTCTCTCTTCCCCATTTCTTCCTATTTCACCAAATTAAAAACGGAAATAGCCATCAAAACTCTTAAAAAACACAACCCCCTGATGTAATATCAGACGATGAAAATCACTCGGGGGGGTTATTTACACTGCCGATATTTCACGAAGCATGGCACTTGAGGGGCGACCCCGAGTTACCTATGACACTCCCTATACACCCAGAGCGTCTCTCTTGAGAGTGTGATCTGAATGGCCCTAAGCAACCGGTCTCTTACTACGGACGACACACACACACACACACACACACACACACACACACACACACACACACACACACACACATACAGATTGATTGTTGGAGATTAAGACACCTCAGAGATAGCACGGGCATGAGTATCCCCCTTGAGAACACACAATATTCTAGTACCTTCCTAGTACAATATATGTACTAGGAAGGTAGGGGGAGAGGTGGGTTCTCCTCTCTTTCCCAAGAACCCCCCTTTTCCCTCCCTCTTCTCATCTTCCCCTTTAAACTTCTCCCCTTTTACTCTTGTTCTTTACTCCTCTCTTCCTATTTCCCCCTTTCACATCCTCTCTAGTTTTCTCTCCTCTTGACCCCTCCCTCTCACACTTTTCGCCAATCTTCACCCTTTTCCTCTATCTTTCCTCTCTCCATTATCCCCTCTCCCTCTCTCCACCTTCCCCTCCTCCCCCCTCTCCACCGTCCCTCATAAAAACATCCCCCCACGTCCTTCCTTCTCTCCCTCTCTCTGTCTTGCTGTCTCTTTGGCTTTGTCAACCCGGTACCTCTGCAGGCAGATCTCTGTCTCTTTCTCAGTCACTGTCTGTCTCCGTCTCTCACTCGAAGCAAAACAGTGTAATAGACCACCATGGGTGTGTGGGTGGTCCACTTTTAGGAGGTAGTTTAACAATGTGAAATATTAAATAAAAATTGTAGTTACCCGTTTGCTTGAAGAAAGGGGCTGGGCTTGAGGAAAGCTTTGAAGTTGTTAGACGATCATCTGTTTTAGGCTATTGTGGCCAAAAGTAAGAATAGTAGAATTTTGTGTTAACTTTCCTAAGTCAGTGAACAACGGAGAATATAACTGAGGAAAAAACATGAGAAATGTTTGTTTTAAAGGTAGATGTGGGGATCAGAATGTGACCCCTCTGGCACGCCATTCCCTCCTAAATTCTGGTGACCCCAACTAGCCTGTGTACCCCAGACTACTCCCCTGCAAAGTTGGGTGAGACTAGCCCTAAACATCTGGCCTCCAGCCTTGCCCAGAGACACACAAAATGTATATAGACAAAATGTATATAGGGTATCTGGCAGTTACAGACTCGCCCGAGGTAACAAAATGACAGGCAGCAATAGACTCAGTATTTACATAGATTTAGAAAACGAAATTAATAACATTTGGGAAAAAGCAACAATAAATTTGAGAAAAAATGTCCTTCCTTGAACCCATCCAACCCGGGCACAGGGAACACTTCATATATTATATAAGTACCTACATCACTCATGGGGGGGGGGAGGGGGGCAATATACTACCTCCTTTAAAATGGAAGGCTTGAGTGAACAGAATGAATCAATGAAAAACACATATTAACCAAAATTACTAACAGAACCCGTTTGAATCGTTCAAGAGAGGAACCACAGGCCTTAAGGTCCTTGAAAAACTCAGGCGATATTGTTATCAAAACAGCAGACAAAGCGGGGGTGCAGTGGTGGAATGGAAGAAAAAAATTGTTATATATATAAGAGGATGCTTCGACAGGAAGATGGCAGGTCAGCTTATGTTCAAGTACAAGACCCGCAGGCGGCGCTTAAAAAAAACTCAAATACTCAGCGAAAAACTGAACTGGAATAAAGATGATAGGTCTTGGGACAGTGGAGTTCTGATAAAAGCAAAAGCAAGAGACAGACTCTCATCCTTGTGTCTCTAAAATCCAATCACTATAACCTTCCCTATAATCCACAAAGATAAACTAGTTGAAATTTGGCAGGGTAGACCAATTCCAAGTGGACGTAGGGCCCCATCCAGGCCAGTGGATTGGATATACGCAGCCCTCCTAATGTTCCTCCTTAAGCTCCTACCGGAACGTCTGAAAGACAAAAACGGTTTCAAAAGGAGACTCCAGTCACTTAAAGATCCTATACCACAAGGGGCATGTCTTTTGCCTCTTGAGTGGTATCACTCTACCCGAGTGTACCACACAGAGGCGGCTAATAGGCTGGCAGAAGGTTTTGATGTCAACAAGACATATAATAAAACAAGACCTGAGACAGGCAGGAGTCTTAAGGCCACGAACAAAAGACCTGTTAGAGGAAGCTACTTTACACGTAATGAGGGACACCTTGTTAACTTTCGATGGTAAAACTTATAGACAAATAAAGGGTAAAGCAATAGGGGCATCAAGCAGTGTGGCAATAGCTGAAATATTTGTCGACACAGTTGAGGAATGAATCAGAACACAGCGAGAGCAGAGTTTACTAAAATACTTACGATACATAGACGATATCTTTGGTGTCATGGTTGGAGGCAAACATGAACTGGATCAATTCTTTAAGTAAGCAAATTCAGTGCACAAAAACCTAAAATACGCAATAGAATCCAATGATGCACTCAAACCCTTTCTAGATACAAGGGTGTGTATAGAAGACAGTAACCCAACTTTACAAGAAACAGTGCACTATATGCCAAGGAACCTTCATTCACACTGGCTTTACTCGTCTAGTCACCCATTATCACTCAAGAAATTACCTGCTTTACTCCTTAGCCATTATGCTTGTAAGAGTTATAAGTAACGAAGATAAACTACAAGAGGCAGGAGAATCTTTATGGAATCATTTCCGAAATAGAGGTAAACCGGAAAATATATACTACAAGACGCAAAAATAAAAATAGATGGCAAAAAAATAGACAATAATTGTTACTTACAGCGAGACGCCGAGACGCTAATGAGAGGCCAATGATCTCACTCCTCGATTTTCCGGGAATAGCAGGTTCTTGACCCCGAGAACTGGCCAGCTTAAGGGACTGACTTAAGGCCACCTGGGGAGAGCATCCGACATGGTCGAACATCCCACCTTTACGTGTACCATGTGGCGGTACAGTGGACTAGAACGCGTCTGGCAACATCTAGTACATAGGTTCGAACCCTCATCAAGGCCCTTGGGGATATGTTCATTTACCTTCTATGTAGGAATGGGTCAAAGGAGGAAATCTGATAGAGATATACTGGTTAAAGTTAGTTTACTGTAACATTAGCGGACCTTCCCTCGACACTCTGGTCCAGGGAC
>NC_091197.1:17894345-17928262 GCF_040958095.1 Procambarus clarkii | reverse complement strand
AATAAGAGCATCATAAAATGCTCAACAACTCTCAAGTTTACACATGAACAATAATGAAATATACCCCTTTCCCCGCCCCAACACACACATACACGATAGAGGGGGTCGGGGGATAGATGGAGACATGTTTTAGATGTATAAAATACTTAGAGGAATTGAAAAGATGGAAACAAAGGAAATATTTGCAATGAATAGACGAAGGGGGATACGGATAGAAGCTTGACACTCGGATGTGTCACGTAAATGTTAGGAAGTTCTCTTTTAGCATTAGGGTATAGTAACTAAATGGAATGACCTAAAGGAGCAGGTTGTGGAGGCCAACTCCATTCATAACTTTACAAGCAGGTATGATAGGGAAATAGGTCAGGAGTCATTGCATTAGACAACCAACGACTAGAAAAGCGTGGTCCTGGAGCTAGAGCTCGATTCTGCAGGTACAAATAGGTGAACACACACACACGCATGCGAAAATATTTACCAGTCATATATATATATATATATATATATATATATATATATATATATATATATATATATATATATATATATATATATATATATATATATATATATATATATATTCTCATTGAATATGACCGCATATTCTGTATTTACTATCTTCTAATGGAGGGCTTCTATCCCTATAACTATTTTTCTAGCATCAGGGCTTAGCTGAAATTGGAGTTCTCCAAAACTCATGTTCGTTATTTTTAAGGTGAAGAAAAAAGTTAATTACTATAGAATGTACTACACTTATTTATACAATTTGCACAACGTTTCGAACCTCCATGGTTCATTCTCAAGTGAAAAGAAATTACAGAGCTCGTTACATTTAAACCAGTACGTGGTACATAACAGGCCTATTACACCTGATTAATCTTTGTATGTGTTTCGTCCTCAATTGATCCCCGTTTATCCCCTATTTATCCCCTTGCCTTTTATTTTATTTTACTTGTTTTACCACCTGACCCCGTACTGGTATAAATTTAACGAGCTCTGTAATTTCTTTTCGCTTGAGAATGAACCATGGAGGTTCGAAATGTTGTGCAAATTGTATATATAAGAGGAGTACATTCTATTGTAATTCACTTTTTTCTTCACCTTAAAACTAACCAACATGAGTTTTGGAGAACTCCTCTTTCAGCTAAGCCCTGATGCTAGAAAAATAATTAGAGGGATAGAAGCCCTACATTAGAAGATAGTAAATACAGAATATGCGGTCATATTCAATGAGACACACACACACACACATATTATATATATATATATATATATATATATATATATATATATATATATATATATATATATATATATATATATATATATGAGAGAGAGAGAGAGAGAGAGAGAGATCATGCTTTTTTTTTATTCTGAAAATCTGAGGATTAGCTGCATATTAATTTTGTTAAGCTTAATCAGAAGAATTATGAATTATTCCACAATTTCTCGCATCAGGGATGATTAATGTTGTAATTTTGTACGAAGTGGGAAAAACAGGTTTATTTTGTCGTAGGTAGGGCAAACGCACACGTGTGCGCTCACATCATCTGCACGTACACGTGAACACATACAGATGCTAGAACACATATACACTGATGTAAGTTTAAACTGTTTACATGTATAGAAGTAAATGGATGTTCATTAACACACATACACTTACACTCACACTCAAGGTGGAGGGGGGCCTCGTGGCTGAGTAGACAGCGCTCAGGTATCATAGTCCTAAGGGCCCGGGTTCGATCCCAAGCGGAGGCGGAAAAAAATGGGGAAAGTTTCTTTCACACTGAGGCTTCTGTTCATCTAGCAGTAAATAGGTACCTGGGAGTTAGACGGCTACTACGGGCTGCTTCCTGGGGCCGTGTGTGTGTGTTAGAGAGAAATATATGTAGTAGACATACCACAAGAAAATAAATTGGTTAGAAAGGCGAGGTCCAAGAGCTAATAGCTCGATTCTGCAAATACAAATAATAAAGACAAATAATAAACAAACACACAGGCACACACAAGAATATGAGTAAAAGAACATATAGAGAAACTACAGGAATAACAGAACACCAGAGAGCTGGGAGAGATAACAGAGGGCCAGGAATAAGTACCTCAGAGTGAGGAGAGAAGAAGAGAGACAGTGTGAAAATGACATCGCGAGTAAAGCTAAGACCCAACCAAAACTGCTCTACAGCCATATCAGGAGGAAAACAGCAGTGAAGGAACAAGTGATGAAGCTGAGAAAAGGGGAGAACAGATACATAGTGAATGACAACGTGTGTGAAGAACTCAAGAGATTCCAGGAGGTCTTCACAAAAGAGCAAGGAGAGGTCCCTGCACTAAATGAGGAGGCAAACCAAGCAACATTGGAGGAATTCGACCTCACCAGTGATGAGGTCAAAAGGAATCTGTTGGAGCTAAATATGACAAAGGCTGTTGGGCCTGACAAAATCTCACCGTGGATACTAAAAGAAGGGGCAGAGGCACTAAGAGTGCCACTCTCTATGGTGTATAACAGGTCACTGGAAACAGGAGACCTATCGGAACGCTGGAAGACAGCTAATGTAGTCCCAATATACAAAAAGAGTGACAGACAAGAGGCACTGAACCTGGTCAGTTTTCCTAACTTGAATACCATGCAAGGTGATGGAGAAGGTTGTGAGGAAAAGGCTCGTAGAGCATTTGGAGGGAAATAGCTTTTGAACACACCACCAGCATGGGTTCAGAGATGGTAAATCGTGCCTCACAGGTTAAATAGAATTCGATGACCAAGCAACATAAATTAGGCAAGAAAGAGAAGGGTGGGCAGACTGCATTTTCTTGGACTGTCAGGAAGCCTTGGACACAGTACCTCTTGAACGGCTATTACAAAAGATGGAACAACAGGCAGGAGTGAAGGGTAAGGTGCTCCAGTGAATATGGGAACATCTAAGCAACAGGAAACAACGAGTAACTGAGAGGGCGACATCGGAGTGGTGAGATGTCACCAGCCGAGTCCTGCAGGGCTCGTTACTTGGACCCATCCTGTTTCTAATACATGTAAACGACCTTCCGAAGGGAATAGACTCATTCCTCTCAATGTTTACTGGTGATGCAAAAATTATGAGAAGAGTCAAGACAGATGAAGATAGACAGAGACTACAGGATGACCTGGACAAACTGGTGGAATGGTCTAAAAAATGACTACTAAAGTTCAACTGAGGAAAGTGTAAAGTAATGAAATTAGGCGAAGGGAGCAGAAGGCTGAACACAAGGTACCACCTGGGAGGTGATATCCTGCAAGAGTCAAATAGAGAGAGAGATCTGGGGGTTGATATCACACCGAACCTGTCCCCAGAGGCCCACATCAAAGGGATATCATCAGCGGCATATGCTAGACTGGCCAAAATAAGAACTGCCTTTAGGAACTTGTGTAAGGAATCATTCAAGACCTTGAATACCAATTATGTAAGACCAATCCTGGAGTATGCAGCTCCAGCCAGGAGTTCATACCAGGTTAAACAAGAGAAAGTTAGAAAAGATTCAGAGTTATGTCACCAGACTGGTCCCGGAACTGAGACGTATGAACTACGAGGAAAGGCTAAGGAAGCTGAACCTCACAACCCTGGAAAACAGAAGAGTAGGGGGAGACGTGATAACCGCCTACAAAATTCTCAGGGGAATTGATAGGGTTAATAAAGACAAACTCTATAGCGCGGGTGGAACACGAACAAGGGGACCCAGATGACAACTTAGTACCCAGATGAGCCACAGAGACATGAGAAAGGTTTTTTCAGTGTCAGAGTAGTTAACAAAGGAAATGCATTAAGTAGTGATGTGGTGGAGGCTGACTCCATACACAGTTTCAAATAGAGATATGATAGAGCCCAGTAGGCTCAGGAATCTGTACACCAGTTGATTGGCAGTTGAGAGGCGGGACCAAAGAGCCAAAGCTCAACCCCCGCAAGCATAATAGGTGAGAACAAATAGGTGAGTACACATGCACTTACCAATTCTGCACTCTTATGCCACGGGATGAATCAATGGAAATGAAATTAAGTAATATAAAGGTCGTGGAATCCCAACAAACTTCCTGGAATTCAACCGACCAACGTGATGGAATCCAAACACCGCCCCCCCAAAGTGTGCTTTAACACAACACAGCGCCATAAATAAATGAATTTAACGCCGAATCCAGCACGTTGAGGCGTGCAATTTCAACGCCTGTAATTCTTGGTGATATACACACATGAAGTACACTGTAGCTTTCCTCATCTCTTCCTCATCTCTTCCTCTTCTCTCCTTGCCACTTCCCTTGTTATCTACTCCCTATATATTTCCTTCTTTCTTCACTAAAACTCTTTTCATTCTCCTTTTATTCGGTTTGAAGCAAACTAGCCAAAACCTGTACTCACCCCACCAGAGGGGAAGGGGTGGGGGGGGGGGGGTTGCCTCATGCAGAGTCGGGGTTTGATCCCCGATGGTCCACGTGATTGCGACATCGTTCCTTAATTCTGTCCTCGTGTCCTAGCGTCAAGTCCTCCTCGTTGGTGGTGGTCCTCGGACAGATTTTTCTTTTTTTTTTTCTTTTTTTTTCTATTTCAGGGATATTCCTGCGCGGGCCCTAAGCCTCTGGCTGGCCCACTAAGTGTTGCTTGTTTGTTTTACTTGGGCGGAGTATGAGTATTTTTGACTCGTATGGTCGCTTCAGTAAGATTTTGCCATATGTGTTTAACAACAACTTCTGCTCTGTTGAATCTAAGTTGAAATCTTAGTGGTTTGTAACTGTGCACTGTGTTAGATAATGTTCCAGTGGTCTGTCTGGGCATTTCCCCACAGTGGTGACATTTTCTCTCATCTTCCGGAACCTGTAAGCCTATTTCCCATGCACATGGGTATCCAGGCCTGATGCGATGTAAGTGTACTTCTGTTGTTCTACTGCCCCCTACTGCCATCAAACTAAGTGGCTCGTATTTATCTTGAGGTTATCTTGAGATGATTTCTGGGCTTAGCGTCCCCGTGGCCCGGTCCTCGACCACGCCTCCTATTTGTTACACACCCCCAGGAAGCAGTCCGTAGCAGCTGTCTAACTCCCAGGTACCTATTTACTGCTAGGTGAACAGGGAGCATAAGGGTGAAAGAAACATTTTGCCCATTTGTCTCCGCCTCCACCGGGGATCGAACTCGGAACCTCAGGACTACGAATCCGAAGCGCTGTCCACCAAGCTATCAGGCGCCCCCTCTAGTTGGTTGAATTCTTGTACCAACCCGCAGATCCTGATGATGCAACTGCTGTGTTGTGGTCACTGTACATCTTTTGCATTGCTCTGTTTCTAATTACTTTCTTAATCTGTGATAGACTCTGTGATATGTAAATGTCTACATTTCTTCTCGGGCAGATGTTCACCATGTCAAGATTCCCTTTGGTCGCGAGTGTGTGTGTGTGTGTGTGATATATATATATATATATATATATATATATATATAAATATATATATATATATATATATATATATATATATATATATTATATATATTATATATATGTGTGTGTGTGTGTTTGTGTGTATAAATGTCCATTTGTTCAAAATCTCAAATATCTGAAAGTTCTTCACCGATTACTTTGGAATTATGATACAACGTTGCATTCGAATACGCGCGTGTTTTTATAAGCCTAGTATATAGATGTCACCCTTGTGACGAGGTAAAAACATGTTTTTTTTTTTAAACTGAGTTTTTCCATGTGAGGGAATGTTGGGGAGGACGAGGGGATGGGGGAGCAGGAATGGTGGGGAGGACGAGGGGACAGGGGAGTATGAAATGGTTGAGAGGACGAGGGGATGGTGAGTATCGGAAAACCCGACATCATTTACTAATATACAATACAACAGGCAGATAATATTGCAGCTAAGTTGTATATATAAATTCACTCAGAGAAGACGTGGCGCACTGGAATTTTCCTCTCGTAGAAAACGGAGATATCAGTGCCATGTCGCTATTAAATTCACCAGCTATTCTGCTTGTAATTATTCTTAACTCAGCTGTCTTTGGACTGTTGACATAAAAGCTTCCCACTTGAATTAACAGAGTTATTAGTACCAAAATAGTGTAAATCTGACCTAACATTTCTTGACGCATGTGGAGAACAAGGGCGTCAGTGGGAGGGAGAACAAGGGCGTCAGTGGGAGGGAGAACATGGGCGTCAGTGGGAGGGAGAACAAGGGCGTCAGTGGGAGGGAGAACAAGGGCGTCAGTGGGAGGGAGAACAAGGGCGTCAGTGGGAGGGAGAACAAGGGCGTCAGTGGGAGGGAGAACAAGGGCGTCAGTGGGAGGGAGAACATGGGCGTCAGTGGGAGGGAGAACAAGGGCGTCAGTGGGAGGGAGAACAAGGGCGTCAGTGGGAGGGAGAACAAGGGCGTCAGTGGGAGGGAGAACAAGGGCGTCAGTGGGAGGGAGAACATGGGCGTCAGTGGGAGGGAGAACAAGGGCGTCAGTGGGAGGGAGAACAAGGGCGTCAGTGGGAGGGAGAACAAGGGCGTCAGTGGGAGGGAGAACATGGGCGTCAGTGGGAGGGAGAACAAGGGCGTCAGTGGGAGGGAGAACAAGGGCGTCAGTGGGAGGGAGAACAAGGGCGTCAGTGGGAGGGAGAACAAGGGCGTCAGTGGGAGGGAGAACAAGGGCGTCAGTGGGAGGGAGAACAAGGGCGTCAGTGGGAGGGAGAACAAGGGCGTCAGTGGGAGGGAGAACAAGGGCGTCAGTGGGAGGGAGAACAAGGGCGTCAGTGGGAGGGAGAACATGGGCGTCAGTGGGAGGGAGAACAAGGGCGTCAGTGGGAGGGAGAACAAGGGCGTCAGTGGGAGGGAGAACAAGGGCGTCAGTGGGAGGGAGAACAAGGGCGTCAGTGGGAGGGAGAACATGGGCGTCAGTGGGAGGGAGAACAAGGGCGTCAGTGGGAGGGAGAACAAGGGCGTCAGTGGGAGGGAGAACAAGGGCGTCAGTGGGAGGGAGAACAAGGGCGTCAGTGGGAGGGAGAACAAGGGCGTCAGTGGGAGGGAGAACAAGGGCGTCAGTGGGAGGGAGAACAAGGGCGTCAGTGGGAGGGAGAACAAGGGCGTCAGTGGGAGGGAGAACAAGGGCGTCAGTGGGAGGGAGGCCAGTAGTCAGCAACTGTTGTTAAACAAGGTCGCTGGAGCGAGTCTAGCTCCTATAATTCTCCCTTGGACGAAGTGTTATGTTGAGTATATTAGTGTTTCTTCCATCATCAACACGCAGTCAACATATAACAAGGGAAGTGTCTTTCCGAAATCTTATCTAGTCCTTCCTGGTCAGTAATGTTGGGTAGATAATATTATTTCCTTTTAGATCACACGGCAACGACCAACCCAGAGTGAGTCATATTCTCATCTCAAATAATATACCAGTATTTCCTCTGAAATAGCTGTCATATATATAGGATTCCTGATATTATTGTAAGTGCCTTTGACAGGAACAATTGAAGAGGAAGCAAGAATTAATCCTAGTAATCCAGTACATAGTTGGGGGCCAGCCACACCCACAAGGTGTACAGACATGCTTGTTCATCCGTGTTCCTACTGGTTGTCTAGGACAAAATCAGTCAAATAAAATAAATGTATATATATATATATATATATATATATATATATATATATATATATATATATATATATATATATATATATATATATATATATATATATATATGCGAACAAGCCTGAATGGTCCCCAGGACAATATGCAACTGAAAACGAGTCACTTCTGGGGTGTGAGTTTTCAGTTTATATATATATATATATATATATATATATATATAACTGAAAACTCACACCCCAGAAGTGACTCGTTTTCAGTTGCATATTGTCCTGGGGACCATTCAGGCTTGTTCGCATATATATATATATATATATATATATATATATATATATATATATATATATATAAACACGTTAATTTGAAACTTTCCTCTCCTAACTAAACCGAGTAAGCCAGAGGACTCAAACATAAAACGGGTCAGTACATCACTTCCGTGAGCCGATTTCATTTCAAATTACGTCCATTTTTGACTATAGTGTGAATACGAGCGAAAAGCGACGTTATTTTCAAGAGGACGGGTAGAACTAACATCAGCATGGCTTTTGGGAAGGAGGAATCTTGCTTAACATACCAGTTTGAGTGCTATGATAAAGTTACGAAAAAAAGGCGGAGCAGAAAGTTGTGCAGATTGCGTATTTTTGGACTACCAAAGGAGCCTTTGGTACAATACCTCACAAGAGATTATTACACAAACTTGGAAGTGGAATATAGGAGGCAGGAGGGAGTAAGAGGAAGACAAGAGGCAGGAGGGAGTAAGAGGAAGACAAGAGGCAGGAGGGAGTAAGAGGAAGACAAGAGGCAGGAGGGAGTCAGAGGATGACAAAGAGGCAGGAGGGGATATGAAGACAGCCGACCAGAGAGGCGAAAAGGCAGACTGACGTAGAGTAAAAGGCAGAGTACCACTAGGCTCGGCGCTGGGACCAACACTCTCCATTCATGTTGCTGACCACACACACACACACACACACACACACACACACACACACACACACACACACACACACACACACACACACACACACACACACACACACACACACGAGTCAAGTCCTTCATGCCGATATTTAGACAAAAACAAAACTGATACAAAGACTTGAGCCTGCTGAAGGTATTAATATTCTCCAAGATGTCGTGGACAAGCTGTCATCTATCCCTCTCCCGACTCTATCCCATCTTATGGCTACACTTGCCGCAGTAAGCAACAGCTGGATGAATCAGCTCGTAAGAAATGAAGTGTAATTAAAGAAACAATGTGAGGTTGGAAATGTAGTTCTGCAGCTTTGTCACATTGGGGAACAGTGCGAAGGAAGGAAGGAAGGAGAGAGAGAGAGAGAGAGAGAGAGAGAGAGAGAGAGAGAGAGAGAGGGGGGGGAGGGATGGGAGGGCTTCCTGACTCCACAAAATGCACTCTGGCTAGTCACCACAATACGTCACCACAATAGGTCCCCACAATAGGTCACCGCAATAGGTCACCACAATAGGTCCCCACAATAGGTCACCACAATAGGTCCCCACAATAGGTCACCACAATAGTCCACCACAATAGGTCCCCACAATAGGTCACCACAATAGTCCACCACAATAGGTCACCACAATAGGTCCCCACAATAGGTCCCCACAATAGTCCATCACAATAGGTCACCACAATAGTCACCACAATAGGTCACCACAAAAGGTCACCACAATAGTCACCACAATAGGTCACCACAATAGTCCATCACAATAGGTCACCACAATAGTCACCACAATAGGTCCCCACAATAGGTCCCCACAATAGGTCACCACAATAGGTCCCCACAATAGTCCACCACAATAGGTCACCACAATAGTCCACCACAATAGGTCACCACAATAGTCCACAATAGTCCACCACAATAGGTCCCCACAATAGGTCCCCACAATAGTCCACCACAATAGTCCACCACAATAGGTCACCACAATAGTCCACCACAATAGTCACCACAATAGGTCACCACAATAGGTCCCCACAATAGGTCACCACAATAGGTCACCACAATAGTCCACCACAATAGTCCACCACAATAGGTCACCACAATAGTCACCACAATAGGTCCCCACAATAGTCCACCACAATAGGTCACCACAATAGGTCCCCACAATAGGTCACCACAATAGGTCACCACAATAGTCCACCACAATAGGTCACCACAATAGTCCACCACAATAGTCCACCACAATAGGTCACCACAATAGTCCACCACAATAGTCCACCACAATAGGTCCCCACAATAGTCACCACAATAGGTCCCCACAATAGGTCACCACAATAGTCACCACAATAGGTCACCACAATAGGTCACCACAATAGGTCACCACAATAGTCCACCACAATAGTCCACCACAATAGGTCACCACAATAGGTCACCACAATAGTCCGCCACAATAGTCCACCACAATAGTCCACCACAATAGTCCACCACAATAGTCCACCACAATAGTCACCACAATAGGTCACCACAATAGGTCCCCACAATAGTCCACCACAATAGACCACCACAATAGGTCACCACAATAGTCCACCACAATAGTCCACCACAATAGTCCACCACAATAGGTCCCCACAATAGTCCACCACAATAGGTCACCACAATAGGTCCCCACAATAGTCCACCACAATAGGTCACCACAATAGGTCCCCACAATAGTCCACCACAATAGGTCACCACAATAGGTCCCCACAATAGTCCACCACAATAGGTCACCACAATAGTCCACCACAATAGGTCACCACAATAGGTCCCCACAATAGTCCACCACAATAGTCCACCACAATAGGTCACCACAATAGGTCACCACAATAGTCCACCACAATAGGTCACCACAATAGTCACCACAATAGGTCACCACATTTGTCCACCACAATAGGTCCCCACAATAGTCCACCACAATAGGTCCCCACAATAGTCCACCACAATAGTCCACCACAATAGTCACCACAATAGGTCACCACAATAGTCCACCAAATAGTCACCACAATAGTCCACCACAATAGTCACCACAATAGTCACCACAATAGGTCACCACAATCGTCCACCACAATAGTCACCAAAATAGGTCACCACAATAGGTCACCACAATAGTCACCACAATAGTCCACAATAGTCACCACAATAGGTCCCCACAATAGTCACTACAATAGGTCACCACAATAGTCACCACAATAGGTCACCACAATAGGTCACCACAATAGTCACCACAATAGGTCCCCACAATAGGTCACCACAATAGTCCACCACAATAAGTCCCCACAATAGGTCACCACTATAAGTCACCACAATAGGTCACCACAATAGTCACCACAATAGGTCACCACAATAGTCACCACAATAGTCACCACAATAGGTCACCACAATAGTCCACCACAATAGTCCACCACAATAGTCACCACAATAGGTCACCACAATAGTCCACCACAATAGTCCACCACAATAGTCCACCACAATAGTCACCACAATAGGTCACCACAATAGTCCACCACAATAGTCCACCACAATAGGTCCCCACAATAAGTCACCACTATAAGTCACCACAATAGTCACCACAATTGGTCCCCACAAGTCACCACAATAGGTGACTACAATAGTCACCACAACAGGTCACCACAATAGGTGACTACAATAGTCACCACAATAGGTCACCACAATAGTCACCACAATAGTTGACTACAATAGTCACCACAATAGGTCCCCACAATAGTCACCACAATAGTCACCACAATAGGGCACCACAACAGGTCACCACAACAGGTCACCACAATAGGTGACTACAATAGTCACCACAATAGGTCACCACAATAGGTCACCACAAGTCACCACAATAGTCACCACAATAGGTCACCACAAGTCACTACAATAGTCACCACAATAGGTCACCACAATAGGTCACCACAATAGTCACCACAATTGGTCCCCACAAGTCACCACAATAGGTGACTACAATAGTCACCATAATAGGTCCCCACAATAGTCACCACAATAGTCACCACAATAGGTCACCACAATAGTCACCACAATAGTCACCACAATAGGTGACTACAATAGTCACCACAATAGGTCCCCACAATAGGGCACCACAACAGGTCACCACAATAGGTGACTACAATAGTCACATTAGGTCCCCACAATAGGTCACCACAACAGGTCACCACAATAGGTCACCACAACAGGTAACCACAATAGGTCACCACAATAGTCACCACAATAGTCCACCACAATAGTCCACCACAATAGGTCACCACAATAGGTCACCACAATAGACCACAATAGGTCACCACAATAGGTCACCACAATAGTCCACCACAATAGGTCCCCACAATAGGTCACCACAATAGTCTACCACAATAGTCACAACAATAGGTCACCACAATAGGTCCCCACAATAGGTCCCCACAATAGTCCACCACAATAGGTCACCACAATAGGTCCCCACAATAGTCCACCACAATAGGTCACCACAATAGGTCACCACAAAAGGTCACCACAATAGGTCACCACAATAGTCCACCACAATAGTCACCACAATAGGTCACCACAATAGGTCCCCACAATACTCCACCACAATAGTCCACCACAATAGGTCACCACAATAGGTCACCACAATAGTCACCACAATAGTCCACCACAATAGTCACCACAATAGGTCACCACAATAGGTCACCACAATAGTCCACCACAATAGTCCACCACAATAGGTCACCACAATAGGTCACCACAATAGTCACCACAATAGGTCACCACAATAGACCACAATAGGTCACCACAATAGTCACCACAATAGGTCACCACAATAGTCCACCACAATAGGTCCCCACAATAGTCCACCACAATAGGTCCCCACAATAGTCCACCACAATAGTCACCACAATAGGTCACCACAATAGTCCACCACAATAGTCCACCACAATAGTCACCACAATAGGTCACCACAATCGTCCACCACAATAGTCACCAAAATAGGTCACCACAATAGTCACCACAATAGTCACCACAATAGGTCCCCACAATAGGTCACCACAATAGTCACCACAATAGTCACCACAATAGTCCACCACAATAGGTCACCACAATAGTCCACCACAATAGGTCCACCACAATAGTCCATCACAATAGTCCACAATAGTCCACCACAATAGGTCCCCACAATAGGTCACCACAATAGTCCACCACAATAGTCCACCACAATAGGTCACCACAATAGTCCACCACAATAGTCACCACAATAGGTCACCACAATAGTCCACCACAATAGGTCACCACAATAGTCCCCACAATAGGTCACCACAATAGGTCACCACAATAGTCCACCACAATAGTCCACCACAATAGTCCACCACAATAGGTCACCACAATAGGTCACCACAATAGTCACCACAATAGTCCCCACAATAGGTCCCCACAATAGTCCACCACAATAGGTCACCACAATAGGTCCCCACAATAGGTCACCACAATAGGTCACCACAATAGTCCACCACAATAGGTCACCACAATAGTCCACCACAATAGTCCACCACAATAGGTCACCACAATAGTCCACCACAATAGTCCACCACAATAGGTCCCCACAATAGTCACCACAATAGGTCCCCACAATAGGTCACCACAATAGTCACCACAATAGTCACCACAATAGGTCACCACAATAGGTCACCACAATAGTCCACCACAATAGTCCACCACAAAAGTCCACCACAATAGTCACCACAATAGGTCACCACAATAGGTCCCCACAATAGGTCCCCACAATAGTCCACCACAATAGACCACCACAATAGGTCACCACAATAGTCCACCACAATAGTCCACCACAATAGGTCCCCACAATAGTCCACCACAATAGGTCACCACAATAGGTCCCCACAATAGTCCACCACAATAGGTCACCACAATAGGTCCCCACAATAGTCCACCACAATAGGTCACCACAATAGTCCACCACAATAGGTCACCACAATAGGTCCCCACAATAGTCCACCACAATAGTCCACCACAATAGGTCACCACAATAGGTCACCACAATAGTCCACCACAATAGGTCACCACAATAGTCACCACAATAGGTCACCACATTTGTCCACCACAATAGGTCCCCACAATAGTCCACCACAATAGGTCACCACAATAGTCCACCACAATAGGTCACCACAATAGTCACCACAATAGGTCCCCACATTTGTCCACCACAATAGGTCCCCACAATAGTCCACCACAATAGGTCCCCACAATAGTCCACCACAATAGTCCACCACAATAGTCACCACAATAGGTCACCACAATAGTCCACCAAATAGTCACCACAATAGTCCACCACAATAGTCACCACAATAGTCACCACAATAGGTCACCACAATCGTCCACCACAATAGTCACCAAAATAGGTCACCACAATAGTCACCACAATAGGTCACCACAATAGTCACCACAATAGGTCACCACAATAGGTCCCCACAATAGGTCACCACAATAGTCACCACAATAGTCACCACAATAGTCCACAATAGTCACCACAATAGGTCCCCACAATAGTCACCACAATAGTCACTACAATAGGTCACCACAATAGTCACCACAATAGGTCACCACAATAGGTCACCACAATAGGTCACCACAATAGTCACCACAATAGGTCCCCACAATAGGTCACCACAATAGTCCACCACAATAGGTCCCCACAATAGGTCACCACTATAAGTCACCACAATAGGTCACCACAATAGTCACCACAATAGGTCACCACAATAGTCACCACAATAGTCACCACAATAGGTCACCACAATAGTCCACCACAATAGTCACCACAATAGGTCACCACAATAGTCCACCACAATAGCCCACCACAATAGTCACCACAATAGGTCACCACAATAGTCACAACAATAGGTCACCACAATAGTCCACCACAATAGGTCCCCACAATAAGTCACCACTATAAGTCACCACAATAGTCACCACAATTGGTCCCCACAAGTCACCACAATAGGTGACTACAATAGTCACCACAACAGGTCACCACAATAGGTGACTACAATAGTCACCACAATAGGTCACCACAATAGGTCACCACAATAGTCACCACAATAGGTGACTACAATAGTCACCACAATAGGTCCCCACAATAGTCACCACAATAGTCACCACAATAGGGCACCACAACAGGTCACCACAACAGGTCACCACAATAGGTGACTACAATAGTCACCACAATAGGTCACCACAATAGGTCACCACAAGTCACCACAATAGTCACCACAATAGGTCACCACAAGTCACTACAATAGTCACCACAATAGGTCACCACAATAGGTCACCACAATAGTCACCACAATTGGTCCCCACAAGTCACCACAATAGGTGACTACAATAGTCACCATAATAGGTCCCCACAATAGTCACCACAATAGGTCACCACAATAGTCACCACAATAGTCACCACAATAGGTGACTACAATAGTCACCACAATAGGTCCCCACAATAGGGCACCACAACAGGTCACCACAATAGGTGACTACAATAGTCACATTAGGTCCCCACAATAGGTCACCACAACAGGTCACCACAATAGGTCACCACAACAGGTAACCACAATAGGTCACCACAATAGTCACCACAATAGTCCACCACAATAGGTCACCACAATAGGTCACCACAATAGACCGCAATAGGTCACCACAATAGGTCACCACAATAGTCCACAATAGGTCCCCACAATAGGTCACCACAATAGTCTACCACAATAGTCACAACAATAGGTCACCACAATAGGTCCCCACAATAGGTCCCCACAATAGTCCACCACAATAGGTCACCACAATAGGTCCCCACAATAGTCCACCACAATAGGTCCCCACAGTAGGTCACCACAATAGGTCACCACAATAGTCCACCACAATAGTCACCACAATAGGTCACCACAATAGTCCACCACAATAGTCCACCACAATAGGTCACCACAATAGGTCACCACAATAGTCCACCACAATAGGTCACCACAATAGTCACCACAATAGGTCACCACAATAGACCACAATAGGTCACCACAATAGTCACCACAATAGGTCACCACAATAGTCCACCACAATAGGTCCCCACAATAGTCCACCACAATAGGTCCCCACAATAGTCCACCACAATAGTCACCACAATAGGTCACCACAATAGTCCACCACAATAGTCACCACAATAGTCCACCACAATAGTCACCACAATAGGTCACCACAATCGTCCACCACAATAGTCACCAAAATAGGTCACCACAATAGTCACCACAATAGGTCCCCACAATAGGTCACCACAATAGTCACCACAATAGTCACCACAATAGTCACCACAATAGGTCCCCACAATAGTCACAGCAATAGTCCCCACAATAGTCACAGCAATAGTCACTACAATAGGTCACCACAATAGTCACCACAATAGGTCACCACAATAGGTCCCCACAATAGGTCACCACAATAGTCCACCACAATAGTCCACCACAATAGGTCCCCACAATAAGTCACCACTATAAGTCACCACAATAGGTCACCACAATAGTCACCACAATAGTCACCACAATAGGTCACCACAATAGTCCACCACAATAGTCACCACAATAGGTCACCACAATAGTCCACCACAATAGTCACCACAATAGGTCACCACAATAGTCACCACAATAGGTCACCACAATAGTCCACCACAATAGGTCCCCACAATAAGTCACCACTATAAGTCACCACAATAGTCACCACAATAGGTCCCCACAATAAGTCACCACTATTAGTCACCACAATAGTCACCACAATAAGTCACCACAATAGTCACCACAATAGGGCACCACAACAGGTCACCACAACAGGTCACCACAATAGGTGACTACAATAGTCACCACAATAGGTCACCACAATAGGTCACCACAAGTCACCACAATAGTCACCACAATAGGTGACTACAATAGTCACCACAATAGGTCCCCACAATAGTCACCACAATAGTCACCACAATAGGGCACCACAACAGGTCACCACAACAGGTCACCACAATAGGTGACTACAATAGTCACCACAATAGGTCACCACAATAGGTCACCACACGTCACCACAATAGTCACCACAATAGTCACCACAATAGGTCACCACAAGTCACTACAATAGTCACCACAATAGGTCACCACAATAGGTCACCACAATAGTCACCACAATTGGTCCCCACAAGTCACCACAATAGGTGACTACAATAGTCCCCACAATAGTCACCACAATAGTCACCACAATAGGTCACCACAATAGTCACCACAATAGTCACCACAACAGGTCACCACAATAGGTGACTACAATAGTCACCACATTAGGTCCCCACAATAGGTCACCATAACAGGTCACCACAATAGGTCACCACAACAGGTCACCACAATAGTCCACCACAATAGGTCACCACAATAGTCCACCACAATAGTCCACCACAATAGGTCACCACAATAGTCAACACAATAGGTCACCACAATAGACCACAATAGGTCACCACAATAGGTCACCACAATAGTCCACCACAATAGGTCCCCACAATAGTCCACCACAATAGGTCACCACAATAGGTCACCACAATAGGTCACCACAATAGTCCGCAATTGTTCACCACAATAGGTCACCACAATAGTCCACCACAATAGGTCACCACAATAGGTCATCACAATAGGTCACCACAATAGACCACAATAGGTCACCACAATAGTCCACCACAATAGGCCACCACAATAGGTCACCACAATAGTCCACAATTGTTCACCACAATAGGTCACCACAATAGTCCACCACAATAGGCCACCACAATAGGTCACTACAATAGGCGTGAGCGAAGCCTCATCTTACTCAGCGCACTCCCAGCCTCTCTGGCTGAGATAACAGCGTGTCTCAGCTCAAATCAGCTAGGACGCGATAAGAGAGACAGGCACTGTTCCGTGGCTCCACATCCCCAGGTCCGTGGCTCCACATCACCAGTGCCGTGGCGCCACATCCCCAGGTCCGTGGCTCCTCATCCCCAGGTCCGTGGCTCCACATCCCCAGGTCCGTGGCTCCACATCCCCCAGTGCCGTGGGGCCACATCCCCCAGTGCCGTGGCTCCACATCACCAGTGCCGTGGCTCCACATCACCAGTGCCGTGGCTCCACATCACCAGTGCCGTGGCTCCACATCACCAGTGCCGTGGCTCCACATCACCAGTGCCGTGGCTCCACACCACCAGTGCCGTGGCGCCACATCCCCAGTGCCGTGGCGCCACATCCCCAGTGCCGTGGCGCCACATCCCCAGTGCCGTGGCTCTACATCCCCAGTGCCGTGGCTCCACATCCCCAGTGCCGTGGCTCCACATCACCAGTGCCGTGGCTCCTCATCCCCAGTGCCGTGGCTCCACATCCCCAGTGCCGTGGCTCCACATCACCAGTGCCGTGGCTCCACATCACCAGTGCCGTGGCTCCACACCACCAGTGCCGTGGCGCCACGTCCCCAGTGCCGTGGCTCCACGTCCCCAGTGCCGTGGCTCCACGTCCCCAGTGCCGTGGCTCCACATCCCCAGTGCCGTGGCTCCACATCACCAGTGCCGTGGCTCCACATCCCCAGTGCCGTGGCTCCACATCACCAGTGCCGTGGCTCCACATCACCAGTGCCGTGGCTCCACATCACCAGTGCCGTGGCTCCACATCACCAGTGCCGTGGCGCCACACCACCAGTGCCGTGGCTCCACATCACCAGTGCCGTGGCTCCACATCACCAGTGCCGTGGCTCCACACCACCAGTGCCGTGGCGCCACACCACCAGTGCCGTGGCGCCACATACCCCAGTGCCGTGGCTCCACATCACCAGTGCCGTGGCTCCACATCACCAGTGCCGTGGCTCCACATCACCAGTGCCGTGGCGCCACATCACCAGTGCCGTGGCTCCACATCACCAGTGCCGTGGCTCCACATCACCAGTGCCGTGGCTCCACATCCCCAGTGCCGTGGCTCCACACCACCAGTGCCGTGGCTCCACACCACCAGTGCCGTGGCTCCACACCACCAGTGCCGTGGCTCCACATCACCAGTGCCGTGGCTCCACACCACCAGTGCCGTGGCGCCACATCCCCAGTGCCGTGGCTCCACACCACCAGTGCCGTGGCTCCACATCACCAATGCCGTGGCTCCACATCCCCAGTGCCGTGGCTCCACATCACCAGTGCCGTGGCTCCACATCACCAGTGCCGTGGCTCCACATCACCAGTGCCGTGGCTCCACATCACCAGTGCCGTGGCTCCACATCACCAGTGCCGTGGCGCCACATCCCCAGTGCCGTGGCGCCACATCCCCAGTGCCGTGGCGCCACATCCCCAGTGCCGTGGCTCCACATCACCAGTGCCGTGGCGCCACATCACCAGTGCCGTGGCTCCACATCACCAGTGCCGTGGCGCCACATCACCAGTGCCGTGGCGCCACATCCCCCAGTGCCGTGGCGCCACATCACCAGTGCCGTGGCGCCACATCACCAGTGCCGTGGCGCCACATCACCAGTGCCGTGGCGCCACATCCCCCAGTGCCACCACATCATGGTGGTTAAGGGAATAATGATAATGGAACTAAATCTCTCAGCAATAGATGATAGAAGGGAAAGAAACTCATCATTTAAGATAATGAGGGAAAAGAAACTCATCATATAAGATAATGAGGGGAAAGGGCCTCATAATTTATGATAATGAGGGGAAATAGATAAGGACAGGATAGCCAAACCTGACATGTTTGAAAGCTTACATGAATTATTATTTATGGAAGTGGGCCAGTGACGGGAGGGGGGGCAAGTGATGGGAGTGGTGCGGGTGAAGGGAGGGGGGGCAAGTGATGGGAGTGGTGCAGGTGAAGGGAGGGGGGCAAGTGATGGGAGTGGTGCAAGTGATGGGAGTGGTGCAGGTGAAGGGAGGGGGGCAAGTGATGGGAGTGGTGCAAGTGATGGGAGTGGTGCAGGTGAAGGGAGGGGGGCAAGTGATGGGAGTGGTGCAGGTGAAGGGAGGGGGGCAAGTGATGGGAGTGGTGCAGGTGAAGGGAGGGGGGCAAGTGATGGGAGTGGTGTAGGTGAAGGGAGGGGGGCAAGTGATGGGAATGGTGCAGGTGAAGGGAGGGAGACAAGTAATGGGAGTGGTTCAGGTGAAGGGAGGGGGGCAAGTGATGGGAGTGGTGCAGGTGAAGGGAGTGGGGCAAGTGATGGGAGTGGTGCAGGTGAAGGGAGTGGGAGGGGGGCAAGTGAAGGGAGTGGTGCAGGTGAAGGGATGGGGGGCAAGTGATGAGAGGGGGCAAGTGATGGGAGGGGGGCAAGTGAAGGGAGGGGAGCAAGTGATGGGAGCTGGGCAAGTGATGGGAGGGGGGCAAGTGATGGGAGGGGGGCAAGTGAAGGGAGTGGTGCAGGTGAAGGGAGGGGGGCAAGTGATGGAAGTGGTGCAGGTGAAGGGATCGGGGGGCAAGTGATGGGAGTGGTGCAGGTGAAGGGAGGGGGGGCAAGTGATGGGAGTGGTGCAGGTGATGGGAGGGGGGCAAGTGATGGGAGTGGTGTAGGTGAAGGGAGGGGGGCAAGTGATGGGAGTGGTGCAGGTGAAGGGAGGGGGGCAAGTGATGGGAGTGGTGCAGGTGAAGGGAGGGGGGCAAGTGATGGGAATGGTGCAGGTGAAGGGAGGGAGGCAAGTAATGGGAGTGGTTCAGGTGAAGGGAGGGGGGCAAGTGATGGGAGTGGTGCAGGTGAAGGGAGTGGGAGGGGGGCAAGTGAAGGGAGTGGGAGGGGGGCAAGTGAAGGGAGTGGTGCAGGTGAAGGGATGGGGGGCAAGTGATGAGAGGGGGCAAGTGATGGGAGGGGGGCAAGTGAAGGGAGGGGAGCAAGTGATGGGAGCTGGGCAAGTGATGGGAGGGGGGCAAGTGATGGGAGAGAGGCAAGTGAAGGGAGTGGTGCAGGTGAAGGGAGGGAGGCAAGTGAATGGAGTGTGGAAAGTGATGGGAGGGGGGCAGGTGAAGGGATGGGGGGCAAGTGATGGGAGGGGGGGCAAGTGATGGGAGAGGGGGCAAGTGATGGGAGTGGTGCAGGTGAAGGGAGTGGGAGGGGGGCAAGTGAAGGGAGTGGTGCAGGTGAAGGGAGTGGGAGGGGGGCAAGTGATGGGAGTGGTGCAGGTGAAGGGAGTGGGAGGGGGCAAGTGAAGGGAGTGGTGCAGGTGAAGGGAGGGGGGCAAGTGAAGGGAGTGGTGCAGGTGAAGGGAGGGGGGCAAGTGAAGGGAGTGGTGCAGGTGAAGGGAAGGGATTAGTAAAGAAAACGGGCAGATTTTGTGTTTTTTAATTAATATTGATATTCGTGCGCGGGCCGTCGGCCTCTGGGTGCCCCGCTGGTCCTCACACATGGATGTCTAAGACAGTGAATGTTGGTTTATAATTGTAATGTTGACGTCAGTAAGGTGATGCCAAATAGGTTTAACAACCACTGCGCTGTTAAATCCTAGTTTTGATCTTATTAGGTCGGTAACTCTGTACTGTGTTGGATAATGTTCCAGTGGTCTGTTTGGTCTGTTACTCTGCACAATGTGGACATTTCCTATCAATTCCTGGGACCCGAATGCCTGTTCCCAGACACCTGAGGTACCTATTGTATACCCCCCATGAGGTACCTATTGTATCCTCCCATGAGGTACCTATTGTATACCCCCATGAGGTACCTATTGTATACCCCCCATGAGGTACCTATTGTATCCTCCCATGAGGTACCTATTGTATACCCCCCATGAGGTACCTACTGTATACCCCCCATGAGGTACCTACTGTATACCCACCATGAGGTACCTACTGTATACCCACCATGAGGTACCTACTGTATACCCACCATGAGGTACCTACTGTATACCCACCATGAGGTACCTACTGTATACCCACCATGAGGTACCTACTGTATACCCACCATGAGGTACCTACTGTATACCCACCATGAGGTACCTACTGTATACCCACCATGAGGTACCTACTGTATACCCACCATGAGGTACCTACTGTATACCCACCATGAGGTACCTACTGTATACCCACCATGAGGTACCTACTGTATACCCACCATGAGGTACCTACTGTATACCCACCATGAGGTACCTACTGTATACCCACCATGAGGAGCAGGTGCAATTATTGTTCTAATATTCCCTTCCATCAAAACGAAGGAGAATAGGAAGGAGGCGAGGAGGGGCAGGTGGGAGAGGGGTGGTGATGGGAGGGGGGTCAGGTGATGGGAGGGGGGGTCAGGTGATGGGAGGGGGGGGGTCAGGTGATGGGAGGGAGTCAGGTGATGGGAGGGGGTCAGGTGATGGGAGGGAGTCAGGTGATGGGAGGGGGTCAGGTGATGGGAGGGGTCAGGTGATGGGAGGGGGGTGTCAGGTGATGAGAGGGGGGTGTCAGGTGATGGGAGGGGGGTGTCAGGTGATGGATGAGACGTCAGGTGATGGGAGAGAGGTCAGGTGATGGGAGAGAGGTCAGGTGATGGGAGGGTGTCAGGTGATGGGAGGGTGTCAGGTGATGGGAGGGTGTCAGGTGATGGGAGGGGGTCAGGTGATGGGAGGGTGTCAGGTGATGGGAGGGGGTTCATGTGATGGGAGGGGGGTCAGGTGATGGGAGGGTGTCAGGTGATGGGAGGGGGTTCATGTGATGGGAGGGGGGTCAGGTGATGGGAGGGGGGTCAGGTGATGGGAGGGTGTCAGGTGATGGGAGAGGGGGTCAGTTGATGGGAGGGGGGTCAGGTGATGGGAGGGGGGTCAAGTAATGGGAGGGGGGTCAGGTGATGGGAGGGGGTCAGGTGATGGGAGGGGTCAGGTGATGGGAGGGGGTCAGGTGATGGGAGGGGGTCAGGTGATGGGAGGGTGTCAGGTGATGGGAGGGGGGTCAGGTGATGGGAGGGGGGTCAGGTGATGGGAGGGGGGTCAGGTGATGGGGGGTCAGGTGAAGGGAGGGGGGGTCAGGTGAAGGGAGGGGGGGTCAGGTGATGGGAGGGGGGGGGGGTCAGGTGATGGGAGGGAGTCAGGTGATGGGAGGGGGTCAGGTGATGGGAGGGGTCAGGTGATGGGAGGGGGGTGTCAGGTGATGGGAGGGGGGTGTCAGGTGATGAGAAGGGGGTGTCAGGTGATGGGAGGGGGGTGTCAGGTGATGGGAGGGGGGTGTTAGGTGATGGGAGGGGGGTGTCAGGTGATGGGAGGGTGTCAGGTGATGGGAGGGGGTCAGGTGATGGGAGGGGGTCAGGTGATGGGAGGGGGTCAGGTGATGGGAGAGAGGTCAGGTGATGGGAGAGGGGGTCAGGTGATGGGAAGGTGTCAGGTGATGGGAGGGGGTCAGGTAATGGGAGAGGGGGTCAGGTGATGGGAGTGGGGGTCAGGTGATGGGAGTGGGGGTCAGGTGATGGGAGTGGGGGTCAGGTGATGGGAGAGGGGTCAGGTGATGGGAGAGGGGGTCAGGTGATGGGAGAGGGGGTCAGGTGATGGGAGAGGGGGTCAGGTGATGGGAGAGGGGGTCAGGTGATGGGAGGGGGGGTCAGGTGATGGGAGGGGGGGTCAGGTGATGGATGAGACGTCAGGTGATGGGAGAGAGGTCAGGTGATGGGAGAGAGGTCAGGTGATGGGAGAGACGTCAGGTGATGGGAGAGACGTTAGGTGATGGGAGAGGTACGTCAGGTGATGGGAGAGGTACGTCAGGTGATGGGAGGGGTACGTCAGGTGATGGGAGAGACGTCAGGTGATGGGAGAGAGAGGTCAGGTGATGGGAGGGGGTCAGGTGATGGGAGGGGGTCAGGTGATGGGAGGGTGTCAGGTGATGGGAGGGTGTCAGGTGATGGGAGGGTGTCAGGTGATGGGAGGGTGTCAGGTGATGGGAGGGTGTCAGGTGATGGGAGGGTGTCAGGTGATGGGAGGGGGTCAGGTGATGGGAGGGGGTCAGGTGATAGGAGGGGGTCAGGTGAGCAGAGACGCAGGTGAGGGACGCAGATGGGAGATCAGGGAATAGGGAGGGGGGGGGAGAGAGGTGGGGTGGAAGGGGGGGGGCAGACGATTAAGTTAGCAATCAGCGCCAATTGTCAGGAGCCTGAAATTTACATGCACCTCTTCCGTCATCACAGTTTAGTCGCACAAATGACAATCTGCTGTATTTCAACTCCGGAATTTCTGTTAACGCTGTTATTAGAAAAGTCAAAACAAGGGTTTTTGTTGACAGTGTGTTGGTAACACTGTGGTGTTGACAGTGTGTTGGTAACACTGTGGTGTTGACAGTGTGAGGGTAACACTGTGGTGTTGACAGTGTGTTGGTAACACTGTGGTGTTGACAGTGTGAGGGTAACACTGTGGTGTTGACAGTGTGTTGGTAACACTGTGGTGTTGACAGTGTGTTGGTAACACTGTGGTGTTGACAGTGTGTTGGTAACACTGTGGTGTTGACAGTGTGTTGGTAACACTGTGGTGTTGACAGTGTGTTGGTAACACTGTGGTGTTGACAGTGTGTTGGTAACACTGTGGTGTTGACAGTGTGTTGGTAACACTGTGGTGTTGACAGTGTGTTGGTAACACTGTGGTGTTGACAGTGTGTTGGTAACACTGTGGTGTTGACAGTGTGAGGGTAACACTGTGGTGTTGACAGTGTGTTGGTAACACTGTAGTGTTGACAGTGTGTTGGTAACACTGTGGTGTTGACAGTGTGTTGGTAACACTGTGGTGTTGACAGTGTGTTGGTAACACTGTGGTGTTGACAGTGTGAGGGTAACACTGTGGTGTTGACAGTGTGTTGGTAACACTGTGGTGTTGACAGTGTTAGGGTAATACTGAGGTGTTGACAGTGTGTTGGTGACAGTGAGGTGTTGACAGTGTGTTGGTAACACTGTAGTGTTGACAGTGTGTTGGTAACACTGTGGTGTTGACAGTGTGAGAGTAACACTGTGGTGTTGACAGTGTGAGGGTAATACTGAGGTGTTGACAGTGTGTTGGTAACACTGTGGTGTTGACAGTGTGAGGATAACACTGTGGTGTTGACTGTGTTGGTAACACTGTAGTGTTGACAGTGTGTTGGTAACACTGTGGTGTTGACAGTGTGAGAGTAACACTGTGATGTTGACAGTGTGAGGGTAACACTGTGGTGTTGACAGTGAGGAGCAGCCAGTATAACTCTCAAACATTAATATAAGGATATATGATCTTTAACACTCAAAAATGTTGAGGAACTTCAGACGTCCTCATTAGTCAGCTCACGAAGACAAACTAGGAGAGAACTCTCTCACATATCCAGAGTAATAAATGAAATTATCAGTGACATGATCACAACATACGAGATACCAGCATTAATGAGGTGAATATGAACTGATTACAATGGTTAAATTCAAGACCATGAGCTGTGTATGGAACTAAGCCATTATCTTAGGGAAATATATGCATGTTGAACATTATTCATTATAAGGACAGTAAGTGGACGACACTGTAAAGATTCGTGTGTGTAAATATAATTATTTCTATCTTCCATCTATTGTTGTTGTTAAAGATTCGCTTCCTGGGACAAAGTTCCAAGTAGCACGGGCTATGGTGAGCCCGTAGTCTTCCATCTATATAATTAAAAAAAGGAAAAAATGATTATTATGAGTAGTAGATTTTCGACTACTCATAATAATCTACTAGAAGACTACTACAAATAATCTACTAGAAGTAGTTTTCAAAATATTTTATCAATATTTTATAAATATTTATCTATATGCTTAGCTATACAATGATCGATTGTTCTTGTTCTGTTGTTCTTCTGGCATACGAAGAACACAACCAGGCCTCGGCCTGAGACCATTCAAGCCTTCACCACGACGTAAGTGATCTCTGATTGAAATATAAACCCATCTCGAGTGTAGTTCATCCCCTTGTAATCTCCTTGGCGGCTAATCTCAGATTGCTGTCAAGATGAGTTTTAAGTTAATGAAAAGTAGTATGATCCACCAAACTTTTCGTGTGTATAACTTGACCCGTCATCTTCAGCTTCGGTCAATCACTTGGACTGGTCGGTATCGTCTCGAATCTGTTTCACACCACTCTTTCTCACCCCTCTCACTCCATACCCTCCACCACACCTCTCACTCCATACCCTCCACCACACCTCTCACTCCATACCCTCCACCACACCTCTCACTCCATACCCTCCACCACACCTCTCACTCCATACCCTCCACCACACCTCCCTATCACTCACTCTCTCTCTCTCTCTCTCTCTCTCTCTCTCTCTCTCTCTCTCTCTCTCTCTCTCTCTCTCTCTCTCTCTCTCTCTCTCTCTCTCTCTCTCTCTCTCTCTCATTCCGTTCACTCTTGGTATAACCCCCATCCCTATGTATGGTAATAGGGCACGACCAGGAAAGGGAGACATCAAAACACAGGTGGAGGTGAGGGAGATTCAAAGAGGAACTGAGAGTGATGAGGGAGACCATAAACAGCCTACAAGATGAGCTGAAGACAGCAAAGGATAAGATTAATATCCTCCCAGAGAACCATATTCAGCGCCAAATACCAACCATCCCTTCTTATCTTGAGGTTATCTTGAGATGATTTCGGGGCTTTAGTGTCCCCGCGGCCCGGTCCTCGACCAGGCCTCCACCCCCAGGAAGCAGCCCGTGACAGCTGACTAACTCCCAGGTACCTATTTACTGCTAGGTAACAGGGGCATTCAGGGTGAAAGAAACTTTACCCATTTGTTTCTGCCTCGTGCGGGAATCGAACCCGCGCCACAGAATTCCGAGTCCTGCGCGCTATCCACCAGGCTACGAGGCCCCAATCCACCAGGCTACGAGGCCCCCCAAGAAAGTGGGAATATATCAGTAGAAGGGACTCCGGCAGTACAAGCCTCATTTGAAGAAACGCTTAGAAAAGGCCTAGAAACTATATCTGCAGTGAAGGAAGTTGCCATAAAATCCGCCACTTCTCAGGAAGCAGCAGGATGTGCTAGTCAGGAAAATAACATTAGTTCTAGTAGGTATTATGAAACAAGAAGGTTCCAGTCAGGTGGAGTCGAGGGCTAATGGCAATGCTGCAGTGACAGGGATCCTGAAAAGGGGTTACAGATGGACGAGGTTGAACAAAATATAGAGAAGGATTTCAGGCTTGGCCGGTACAACAAGGACTGATATCTATTGATAAAGATGCATTCACAGACGAGATCACAGAAGAGGAAATTTCATCAAAGATGAGCAAACTGTTGAATGCAATGGAATTCAATACGGTATTCCTTCAAAGAGGAATGACAAGGAACGAGAGAATCAAGGCAGCAGATGAGAGGTTGAGGCACAGGGAGAGAGCGAAGAGAATCAGAGAACTACAACCCTAAGCCCTGTAATCCCAGAGGGGAGTGGGGAACCCCCACAAACAATTCAGCAGCACCAGAGAGAAGTTCAGCACCCCCACCACCCACCCAATAGGAGTCCTCCCCGCCCCAAACTCTCTACGTCCCCCTACCAAATACCCTCCATCCTCCCTACCCCCAATCCCCCCCTCTTCCCAATTTCTCCCCCTCCCCCCCCCCCCCCCCCCTTTCATTAAACCATGCCCCACCCCAACATCCTCAGAACCCAAGTTCCTTAAGTATTGCACAGCACATCAACCCCACCCAAGCAGCCCAATCCATGGAGCAACTGTCTGTACCAAAGGAACAGTCAGCAAGAGTAAGTGTGGATGGATAGACGAAACTGAGCTTCAAAGTGATGTACACAAACGTAGATGGGATTACGAATAAAATAAGTAAACTTGAAGAAAGGACACAAGAAGAAACCCCAGATGCAATGCACTCCCAGGAACAAAATTCTCAGGCATCATAACAAATACAGTGTTCCCACAGACCTACTATATAATAAGGGAAGAGAGGGAGGGAAGAGGGGGATGAAGAGGACTCTGCTGATAAGGAAGGATTGGAGGTTCGAAGAGATGGACATCAAGGGCTGTGAGGATTTCAGAGACTACATAGCAGGCACTGTGACAATGGGATGACCATGGACAATAGCAGTAGTAATGTATAACCCCACATTAAATGACAGAAGACTTAATACTTCTGTATGAGAGAAACATGTATGAGAGAAACAACATGGCAACCATTAACATAAAAGAGAGAGCAGCTTCTATTTCTTGCAAGAAGAAATCTAAACTGTTAATCATAGGTGACTTCAACCACGGAAAAAATAGATTGGGACAGAAACATAGAGAGCTAAAGTATTAGGCATAGCAACAAGAAACTTTCTAAGCCAACATGTCAAGGGACCCACAAGAATGAGAGGAAATGAACCAGGTAGACTTGATGTGATAGTCACCATGAACGAGTCAGACATAAGGGAAGCCAAATCAAAACCCCCATTCGGAATGAGGGACCACAATGTACTAACATTTAAGTAGCTTTCGTTAGTAGGAATAACCTATCCGTGGAAAGGACCGAACAGCAAAAGCTGGTGTATCGAGGGATAATCTATGATGAGATAACTAAATTTCTAATAGGAATCTCATAGGAGCTCAAGAGCTCAGATAATAGTCTGTAAAAGACATGATGGAGTATTTCACCCAGAAATGTCCGGGGGGAGAAAATTTCTTTCTGGGCCAGGATAAACTCCCGGCCCAGAAAGAAGAAACGAAAAACAAACGGGGACTCCGTAGTTCAGTTAGGCATGTAAGGAAGCAAGTCAGCTAAGCACAAGGGCATGGAAAAACTACAGATATAACAGGACACCAGAGAGCAGAGAGAGATATCAGAGGAGGAGAAGCTTCTCTGCTTCTCTCCTCAGTGTGAGGAGAGAAGCAGAGAAACAGTGTGAAATCGGCATAGGGAATAAAGCCCTGACCCAACCGAAACTGCTATACAGCCACAACAGGAGGAAAACAAGAGTGAAGGAACACGTGATGCAATTGAGTAAGGGAGAGGATGGATACACAGAGACTGACAAAGAGGTGTGTGAAGAACTCAAGATATTCCAGAAAGTCTTCACAATAGCACAATCTCGCTATCTTCCTGAACAAATAGGAGTGGCGATAAACCAAGCAGACTTGGAAGATATTAAAATTACCAGAGACAAGGTTAGGGGTATCTGCTAGATATAGACGTGACTAAGGCTGTTGAACCTGATGAAATCTCAACGTGGATGTTAAAAGAGGGAGCAGAAGCACTTTGCGTGCCATTATTTATGGTGTATAACAAGTCTCTGGGACCAGGAGACCTACCAGAAAGTTGGAAGACGGCTAACGTAGTCCCAATATACAAAATAGGTGATAGGCAGGAATCCCAAAACTACAGGCCGGTGACCTTAACTTGTATGCCATGCAAGGTGATGAAGTAGATCGTGAGAAAAAGCTTGTTGCACATCTAGAGAGAAGGGACTTTACATTATGCAAAGTGTTGTGGTACAGTGGTACAACACTACGCTTTCCCTCACGCAGGCGGAGGTTCTAGTCCCAACAAGGTCATTTGGATCTTTCAAGTATTTAAATTGAGGCCTGTGATTGAGGTTTATCATTTGATAAACGTGAATAGTACACACACAATTATTATATTGTATATGTGTATATTTATATATATATATATATATATATATATATATATATATATATATATATATATATATATATTATATATATATATAGCTAGAAAGAGAGGCGTGCTATTCCAGCCTTTGGAAAGCTCATCTTTAACATTAATACGAGCGTGACTTAAACCCATGATATCACCCAACACTTGAAATTACACACTTTCTGGGACGGCTTCGCGTTAATAACATCATATACCACAAAGTTTTAAATCCTGCCCTAATATACAACAGACATAAGCGCACAGCTGTAATGGCTGCCGCCTACGTACGAGGCGTGTGTTTGTGAGTCAAGTCTTGCCTAATATTACACTCTCAATCAAGTAACATACACACTAATTCAAGTTACTAATACATCACTAATTCAGACGATGAGTCACAATAACGGGACTGAAGATATGATGACCAACTTACACATCAGAAAGTGAAGAAATGACGACGTTTCAGACCGTCCTGGGGCCAGATTCACGAAGCAGTTACGCAAGTACTTACGAACCTATACATCTTTCCTCAATCTTTGACGGCTTTGGTTACATTTATTAAACAGTTTACAAGCATGGAAACTTGCCAATCAACTGTTGTTATTGTTATAAACAGCCTCCTGGTGCTTCGGAGCTCATTAACTGTGTAATAATTGGAAACAAAGCCGCCAAAGATTGAGAAAAATTGTACAGGTTCGCAAGTGCTTTCGTGAATCTGGCCGCCGGACCATTGTCAAGACGTTGGTGCGATTGTGAGAGTCGTTTTAAGGTTAGTGGTTAGACTCGTTGTTTTAAAAGCTGTTGCTGAATGAATAGTTGTATGAGATGAAGCTGGACGAGACGTTTTGTAAGATGAGTTTGGATGAGTTTGTGATAAGTTGGATTTGGATGAATCGTTCTACAGGTTAATGATGAGTTGTTTTACAGAACGAGTTAGGAATGCTAGTCCTTAGGGTTAGTGTTAAATAAGACTTCCTAAGGATTAGGATTTGATGGATCCTTCTGAATTCTGAGGATTAGTGTTAAAGCAATACTTGTAGAGGATTAGTATTGGATTAGACGTTCTTAGAACTAAAGATAAACTGAATACAGTTTTTTTTACCCACGATACTGGAATTAAAAATTTAACCGCAATTGAGTAACTCCTCACCTGATGGCACAAAGCACTTACGAGATCAGCATCAATTATTCCGATCGCTGAGACGTCACTTACTACTCAGTCTACACTTATGAGCACCGACGCGGTACGAGGTCGTACCCGCAGTTTACTATTGCTATGGAAAGCTTTATATGACTTTGTGGTTCGAAAAAGTCTTCAGTAAATGCTGACTTGACTTCCTATATCAACGTAGGTGCTAAAGATATCTAAGTGGACACGGACAATTTTCTTGAATCCAGCCTCTTGTTCGCTAGGAATTACATGTAAGATTTTATATTAAAAATGTTTATTGATTAACTCAGTATCTAAAGTTAAAATGAACGTGGGTGTGTGGGTTAGTGGGTGTGTGGGTTAGTGGGTGTGTGGGTTAGTGGGTGTGTGGGTTAGTGGGTGTGTGGGGTAGTGGGTGTGTGGGGTAGTGGGTGTGTGGGGTAGTGGGTGTGTGGGGTAGTGGGTGTGTGGGGTAGTGGGTGTGTGCGTTTGCGTGTGTATTCACCTAGCCGTATTCACCTAGCTGTATTCACCTAATTGTGCTTGCGGGGGTTGATCACTGCTCTTTCGGCCCGCCTCTCAACTGTTAATCAACTTTTTTTCACACACCCGCGCACACAAACACACACACACACACACACCAACACCCCCCCCCCCCCACACACACACACAGGACGCAGCCCGTAACAGCTATCTAACTCCCAGATACCTATTTACTGCTAGGTAACAGAGGCATCACAGTGAAAGAAACTCTGCCCATTTGTGATCGACATTACCAGTCCCAAGCGCTGTCCACTCAGCCACAGGCCCCCCTGTACTCACCTAGTTGTACTCACCTAGTTGTGCTTGCGGGGGTTGAGCTCTGGCTTTTTGGTCCCGCCTCTTAACTGTCAATCAACAGGTGTACAGATTCCTGAGCCTATTGGGCTCTATCATATCTACACTTGAAACTGTGTATGGAGTCAGCCTCCACCACATCACTTCCTAATGCATTCCATTTGTCAACCACTCTGACACTAAAAAAGTTCTTTCTAATATCTCTGTGGCTCATTTGGGCGCTCAGTTTCCACCTGTGTCCCCTTGTGCGTGTGCCCCTTGTGTTAAATAGCCTGTTTTATCTACCCTATCAATTCCCTTGAGAATCTTGAATGTGGTGATCATGTCCCCCCTAACTCTTCTGTCTTCCAGCGAAGTGAGGTTTAATTCCCATAGTCTCTCATCGTAGCTCATACCTCTCAGCTCGGGTACTAGTCTGGTGGCAAATCTTTGAACCTTTTCCAGTGTAGTCTTATCCTTGACTAGATATGGACTCCATGCTATCTTGAGGTTATCTTGAGATGATTTCGGGGCTTTAGTGTCCCCGCGGCCCGGTCCTCGACCAGGCCTCCACCCCCAGGAAGCAGCCCGTGACAGCTGACTAACACCCAGGTACCTATTTACTGCTAGGTAACAGGGGCATAGGGTGAAAGAAACTCTGCCCATTGTTTCTCGCCGGCGCCCGGAATCGAACCCGGGACCACAGGATCACAGTCCAGCGTGCTGTCCGCTCGGCCGACCGGCTCCCTTTGCTCGGCCGACCGGCTCTATGCTGGGGCTGCATACTCCAGGATTGGCCTGACATATGTGGTATACAAAGTTCTGAATGATTCTTTACACAAATTTCTGAATGCCGTTCGTATGTTGGCCAGCCTGGCATATGCTACTGATATTATCCTCTTGATATGTGCTGCAGGAGACAGGTCTGGCGTGATATCAACTCCCAAGTCTTTTTCTTTCTCTGACTCGTGAAGAATTTCCTCTCCCAGATAATACCTTGTATTTGGCCTCCTGCTCCCTGCACCTATATTCATTATATTACATTTGGTTGGGTTAAACTCTAACAACCACTTGTTCGACCATTCCTGCAGTTTGTCTAGGTCTTCTTGAAGCCTCAAACAGTCCTCTTCTGTCTTAATACTTCTCATAATTTTGGCATCGTCCGCAAACATTGAGAGAAATGAATCTATACCCTCCGGGAGATTATTTACATATATCAGAAACAAGATAGGACCGAGTACAGAGCCCTGTGGGACTCCACTGGTGACTTCACGCCAATCGGAGGTCTCACCCCTCACCGTAACTCTCTGCTTCCTATTGCGTAGGTACTCCCTTATCCACTGGAACACCTTACCAGCTACACCTGCCTGTCTCTCCAGCTTATGTACCAGCCTCTTAAGCGGTACTGTGTCAAAGGCTTTCCGACAATCCAAGAAAATGCAGTCCGCCCAGCCCTCTCTTTCTTGCTTAATCTGTGTTACCTGGTCATAGAATTCTATTAAGCCAGTCAGGCAAGATCTCCCCTCCCTGAATCCATGTTGTCGATTTGTCACGAAGTCTCTTCTCTCCAGATGTGCTACCAGGTTTTTTCTCTCGATCTTCCCCATCACCTTGCATGGTATACAAGTTAAGGACACTGGCCTGTAGTTCAGTGCCTCTTGCCTGTCGCCCGTTTTGTATATTGGGACTACATTCGCCGTCTTCCATATTTCTGGTAGGTCTCCCGTCTCCAGTGACCTACTATACACTATGGAGAGTGGCAAGCAAAGTGCCTCTGCACACTCTTTCAGTACCCATGGCGAGATCCCGTCTGGACCAACAGCCTTTCTAACATCCAGGTCCAGCAGGTGTCTCTTGACCTCCTCTCTCGTAATTTCAAACTCTTCCAAGGCCGCCTGGTTTACTTCCCTTTCTCCTAGCACAGTGACCTCACCTTGTTCTGTTGTGAAGACCTCCTGGAACCTCTTGTTGAGTTCATCACACACCTTTTGTCATTCTCTATATACCTGTCCTCGCCTGTTCTAAGTTTCACTACCTGTTCTTTCACTGTTGTTTTCCTTCTGATGTGTGTGTGTGTGTGTGTATAAGAAGAAATAATACATATATATACAACACATAATAACGTGAATAAGAGAAATAACCTTGGACTTACTTGGTGTTGGAATCCCCTCCTTCTGTTTGGTTGACGAGGACCAAAACATTCGAGTATCAACAAATTGTATTATGAAGGAGAGGATCGAGTACCGTGAGACTCGTGTAACATGTTACATGCCAACCACAACAACACAGTGTATCCTATTCAGTTAAATGCGAAAAAGTAGACAATGATTCCATATAATTTTAAAGAACTAGTATTAGATTATTTGGTAAGATTTGTGAGTAATTAGGAGACTCCAGGTACATCAAACCAAGTCTTATTTTACTGTTTTTTATTCGTCAGTTAATGTACAAGTGGTGCGATGTGCAGTTAACAAAGTCCAATTAACTAAGATCGGTTAATTAAGTTCAAATAACTTTGGTCTACGTGACTAGATTATCTACTTTCATGGCAACCAAGTTCAGTTAACTAAATTCAATTAACAAAGTTTAATTAAGTTCAGGTAAGTTTAACAACATAGTGTTACTTTAAAATTAAATTCGAATTTAAACACGTGCAAAATATTTGAATTTTCATTATAATTTTATTAAAATAAATAATTATACACCTTAACGTTTGTATATATTAGGGCTACTATGAAGTTTATTAAATATATATATATATATATATATATATATATATATATATATATATATATA
>NC_091197.1:17876845-17886845 GCF_040958095.1 Procambarus clarkii | reverse complement strand
GAGGTTTAATTCCCGTAGTCTCTCCTCGTAGCTCATACCTCTCAGCTCGGGTACTAGTCTGGTGGCAAACCTTTGAACCTTTTCCATTTTAGTCTTATGCTTGACTAGATATGGACTCCATGCTGGTGCCGCATACTCCAGGATTGGTCTGACATATGTGGTATATAATGTTCTGAAAGATTCCTTACACAAGTTTCTAAAGGCCGTTCTTATGTTAGCCAACCTGGCATATGCTGCTGATGTTATCCTCTTGATATGAGCATCAGGGGACAGGTCTGGCGTGATATCAACCCCCAGGTCTTTCTCTCTCTCGGACTCTTTAAGTATTTCATCTCCCAAGTGATACCTTGTATCTGGTCTCCTGCTTCCTACCCCTATCTTCATTACATTACATTTGTTTGGATTAAACTCTAACAGCCATTTGTTCGACCATTCCTGCAGCTTGTCCAGGTCTTCTTTAAGCCTCAAGCTGTCCTCCTCTGTCTTAATCCTTCTCATAATTTTGGCGTCGTCAGCAAACATTGAGAGGAATGAGTCTATACCCTCTGGGAGATCATTTACGTATATCAGAAACAGGATAGGTCCAAGTACAGAGCCCTGTGGGACTCCACTGGTGACTTCACGCCAGTCTGACGTCTCACCCCTCACTGTAACTCTCTGCTTCCTATTGTTTAGGTACTCCCTTATCCACTGGAGCGCCCTACCAGTTACTCCTGCCTGTTTCTCTAGCTTATGCATCAACCTTTTATGGGGTACTGTGTCAAAGGCTTTCCGACAGTCCAAAAAAATGCAGTCCGCCCACCCTTCTCTTTCTTGTTTAATCTTTGTCACCTGATCGTAGAATTCTATCAATCCTGTAAGGCAAGATTTACCCTCCCTGAACCCATGTTGAAGGGTTGTCACGAAGTCTCTTCTCTCCAGATGTGTTACTAGGTTTTTTCTCACAATCTTCTCTATCACCTTGCATGGTATACAAGTCAAGGACACTGGCCTGTAGTTCAGTGCCTCTTGTCTGTCACCCTTTTTGTATATTGGTACTACATTAGCAGTCTTCCATATTTCTGGTAGGTCCCCCGTTTCCAGTGACCTACTATACACTATGGAGAGTGGTAGGCAAAGTGCTCCAGCACACTCTTTCAATACCCATGGCGAGATTCCATCCGGAATGTGTGTGTGTGTGTGTGTGTGTGTGTGTGTGTGTGTGTGTGTGTGTGTGTGTGTGTGTGTGTGTGTGTGTGTGTGTGTGTGTGTGCGAGCGCGCGCGCGCGAGCGCATGGGTGTATACTCACCTATTACACACCTATTTCACCTATTTCCTATTTGCTCGGCTGCATCGGGTTGTTCTAGGACCCCATTCTTCAACCCGTCGGTTGTTTAACATACTAACTACTAACCTATTTTCTCTTCTATGTCATGCGTATGAGTGAGTTTGAGTGCGCATTTTTACACGTCTGTATTGTGTGTATTCAGAGAAACAAAGACAGCAACTACATGAGCGTTGAGGTAAACAATCTAACCAACATAATTAAACAAAACATACAATCCTAGCAATACAGGTCATCGTAAGTTTACAGTGTCTTCCTTGCATTATACATAATTTTACCTTTAATTAATCACTGTCTGTCGCGTGGTTCCAGGTGAACTAGCTCTTGCAAGAACACACACACACACACACACACACACACACACACACACACACACACACACACACACACACACACACACACACACACACACACAAACGCACGCACGCACGCACGCACGCACGAAGTTGATATCACGCCAAACCGGTCTCCTGAAGCCCACACCAAATAATAACATCTGCGGCGTACGCGAGGCAGGCTAACATCAGAAATGCTTCCAGAAACTTGTGTAAGGACTCCTTTAGAACCTTGTATACCACATATGTATGTACTTCAGAGGTATGCCACTAGACTAGTCCCAGAACTAAGAGGCATGAGTTACGTGGAAAGGCTGCGTGAACCGCACCTCACGTCGCTGGAAGACGGAAGCGCTCGGGGAGACATGATCACCACATACAAAATTCTCAAGGAAATTGACAGGATAGGCAAGGATAGATTATTTAACACGGGTGGTTCATGCTCAAGGGGACACAGGTGGAAGCTGAGTACCTAAATGAGCCACAGAGACATTAGAAAGATATTTTTCAATGTCAGAGTAGTTAGTAAATGGAATGCACTCATTTGCGAGAAGGTCAGAAATATGTACACTAGTAGATTGATGGTTGAGAGGAGGGACCAAAGAACCAAAGCTCAACTCCGGCGAGCACAACTAGGTGATGCCTGTAAAAATAGATCCCATCTGCTCATCATGAGGGACTTCAATCACGGAAAGATAGACTGGGAGAACAAGGAACCGCATGGAGGAGAGGAAACATGGTGAACTAGACTATTGGAGGTGGCGACAAGAAACTTTTTAAGCCAACATGTCATGGAACCCACAAGAATGATAGGAAACGATGAACCAGCGAGACTCGACCTAGTCTTCAATCTGAACGATTCCGACCTATGGGAAATCGGTTTCGAGGTCCCGGTAGGAATGAGCGATCACAGTGTACTGACGTTTGAGTATCTGGTTGAAGTAGGGTTAGGGTACTCAAGGAAGGGACCTGAAAACAAAAGGCTGGCATTCCAAAAGGTAAACTATGAGGAGATAAGAAAATTTTTAACAGATATAACTTGGGAAACAGAGCTCAGGAGAAAGACGGCCCAAGACATGATGGACTACATCACGCGGAAATGTAAGGAGGCAGCAGACAAGTTTGTCCCGCACGCGGACACACACACACACACAACGTGCTTTGATACGAAATTTACAGAAATAATAAAAGAGAGTAACAAGGAGAGAGAGAATATAAAGAACGGAGAAGAACCACAACTATAATAAAATAAAGGTATGAATATATATATATGAGTCAGAAGAGAATTAGAGAAGCAATATGGAAATGAATCGAATCCTAAATAAAAGACAAACTGAAATTAAAGCTAAGCCACGTAAGCAGGAAATTACCGCATCAGGACGAGGTACTTTGACCTCGTAGGAGGTCAAAGTACCTCGTCCGTAAAATAAAAGAAAAAAATAGGATCCCGCAGATACACAGATAATGACAAGAAAGTATGTGAAACACGAGTAGAAGGGAAACAAGGAATACTTTGTAAGGGAGACACGGTTATTGTTCTGCTCCATATTGTTCTGAAGCAACGAAGCTTGCCCAGTGAACGACTGAACAAACTTAATGTTCGCTCACAAGGATCCCGAGTCAAGGTGACGGGCTGGGTGTAACAAAGGCTTCAGGACCAGAGAGGCATTTCACTAAGGGTACTAAAAACACGGCCGCCAAGGTCCTGCAGGTATCCATTGCAATGCACTTCACTCACCTCGCAGCAGGTGAGGGAACTGCCAGAGGAATGGAAAATAGCCACTGTGGACCCTTTATTCAAGAGAGAAGGGCGGACTGAAATGTATACCAGTGACATTAACATAACATTCCCTGCAAGGTTCTAGTGATGTTTCTCAATATCCAACTAGGAGCAGACTTGGATAAACTTTTTTTTTTTTTTTTGAGATATATACAAGAGTTGTTACATTCTTGTACAGCCACTAGTACGCGTAGCGTTTCGGGCAGGTCCCTGGAATACGATCCCCGCCGCGAAGAATCGTTATTACAACCAAGTACACATTTTACTGTTGAGTTAAACAGAGGCTACAGTTAAGGATTTGCGCCCAGTAAATCCTCCCCGGCCAGGATACGAACCCATGACAAAGCGCTCGCGGAACGCCAGGCGAGTGTCTTACCACTACACCACGGAGACTACTATCCCCCTCTCACCTTTTGATCTAATTACAATCTAAGATCAATCGGTTTGATCTAATAACCCCAACACGTTTTTAGCGACGGCGGATCATACTTTTAAATCTGTTAGGAGTAATAAAAGGAAATGACGATTATAAAACAAGAGAAAGGTGAGCACTCCATGTGCTCCAGGATTCTCTACGTGGTGGACAAAGTTCATCAAAGGCTTCGCTACAAATTGGGAAATCCTGCTTGTGTAATTTAAAAAAAAAATATTGGGGTAGGTGAGAGGATATCTCCCTGGTAGAACACAGAGGGTAAGGCTGAGAGAGAGATGTATCCAGAGTGACGTTAGGTTACAATTAGTTGGACTCGGAACTTAATATTGAGATTTGTTCTAGTCCCCATTTATCAATAACCATGCTTGTAGTTGATGAAAACCCGACGGGTGTCTACAAGGAGACATATATCTGCTCAAGTTGTGGTTACTTGACTTTAATCCTGACAAGTGTAAAGTAATGATAACAGGGAGAGACAGAGAACCTCAAGAACAGTTCAGGATGAAATGGAAGGAAGCTTTCAGAAATAGAGAGAGAGAAGGATCTGGGTAAATATGCAAAATAAAACTTCGTGAGGCACTCATTAGCAAATAAGGTTTCGAACATGTTCCAAACTGGATGACATCACGATTGAAGGTGATCAAAAAAACGTTTGCAATCAACACAAGACCAGCGCTTGAGTGTGTGCAACAACGGCCTGAATCTCGTATCCCAAAAACTACAAAAGGCCCAGAGATATGCGACAAGACTCTTCACAGAACCGAAGGAATTAACATACGCTCACAGTCTGATTAAACACAAGCGCACCGTGCAGGAGGCGAAGCATTTCAGAGCTTGTTGGTTAAAGTAACTTATACTTAGAGGGAACTGCTAACAATAATAAACGGTAGGGGCCAGGGGTCACAGATAGATGCTAAACACTAATATGGTTAGAGCAACGTCTGGTAACTGTTGTTTAGTGCAAGAGTTACAAGCCAGTAGACTGGGCTACAATAATAGTTTGTCGCGTCTAGCTTAAATATCAACTTAAAGCGGAAGTATGACTAGTAATATGAGAAAGGAATATCATGTTATTAAATGACCAGGCGATGAAAATGTGAGACCAACGCAACAATTGCTCAGCCCTGTAAACTCATCTAGATGAATACACCGACAAGGGTATCACACATACACAAACTCCAGGATATATCACATTACACACTAAAAGTTCGTGCACTGTGTACTGTAAATTCCAAAATTGGATAAATGTTTCAGCGCCGTGCAAATTAGCGCAATAATTGCACAGTGTAATTTCCATAAATATATAGCTACAAACACCTAGACAAACGAGCATTTTTTCTGGTACAAAATCACAAACACGGGACTCGCGCGCGCGCGCACACACATACATCCTCATGCACACACACATTCATCCTTCTACACACACACACACACACACACACACACACACACACACACACACACACACACACACACAGGAGGCACTGACCTACAGACAAGTGTCCCTAACCAGGATATCATGCAAGGCGACGGAGAAGACTGCAACAAAAAAACTAAATTGAACATCAGGCAGAGAGAAGTTTGTAACACATCACAAGTATGGAGTCAGTGATAGTAAATCCCGCTTCACAGGCTTAATAGGATTCTGTGACCAGGCGAATAAAATTAGGCAAGAAAGAGAAGGATGGAAGACCATATTTTTGGATTGCCGCAAAGCCTTTGACACAGTAACCCATTGGAGACCAGAGCATAAGCTGAAGTTTCAGGCAGAAGTAGAAGATAAGGAACTCCTGTGGATAAGGGAGTACCTAAGCAACAGAGGGCAGTGATTCATTGAGGGGTGAGGTCTGGGAATGTCGAGATGTCACTAGTGGAGTCCCACAAGGACTTCACTAGTGACGTTACAGAGACGTTAGAAAGATTTTTTTCAGTGTCAGGGTAGTTAACAAATGGAATGCATTAAGTAGTGTTGTGGTGGAGGCAGACTCCATACACAGTTTCAAATATAGATATGATAGAACCCAATAGGCTCAGGAATCTGTACACCAGTTGATTGACAGTTGAGAGGCGGGACTAAAGAGCCAGAGCTCAACCCCCGCAAACACAACTAGGTGAGTACAACTTGGTGAGTACAACTTGGTGAGTACAGGGTTCAGTCCTTGGATCTTTTCTGTTTCAAATATATATAGACGATCTCCCAGAGGGAATAAACTCGTTTCCCTCAATGTTCACAAATGATGCGAAAATTATGAAGAGGATTATGAAAGAGGATGACAGGATGAGGCTAAAAGATAACCTGGAAACTGAAGGAAAGGTCCAACAAATGGGTACTAAAATTCAACTCAAGTAAATGTAAATTAAAGAAACTAGATGAAGGGAGCCGGAGACCAGACACAAGGTAGCAGATGGGAGATGAAGTCCTACGTAAATCGGAGAGAGAGAGAAGGATCTAGGAGTTGATATCACATCGATCTTGTCTCCCACATCAGAAGGATATCACCAACGGCGTATGCGAGGCTGGCTAAAACCAGAACTTTCTAAAGAAATTTGTATAAGGAACAGTTTAGAAATTTGTATACATCATATGTCAGACCAGTTCTAGAATATGCAGCTCCAGCATGGAGTCAATACCTTGTCAAGCATAAGGCGAAGGTGGAGAAGATTCAAAGTTATGTCACTAGACTAGATTCAGAGCTAAGAGGCATGAGTTACGTGGAAAGGCTGCGTGAATTGCATCTCACGTCGCTGGAAGACAGAAGAGTTATGGGGATACATGATTAACACACAAAATTTTTTCAGGGGAATTGATAGTGTAGATAGACATCATTTAGCACAATGGTACTCCTACATGGGGAGACGGTGGGAACCGAGCACCCAAATGAGCCATAGAGACAGTAGACATACTTTTTTTCCAGTGTTAGAGTAGTTAACAAATGGAACACATTATGAAGTGATGTGGTGGAGGCTGACTCCATACACAGTTTCAAATGTAGATATGATATAGCTCAGTAGGCTCAGGAATATGTACATCTGTTGATTAACAGTCGAGAGGCGGGACCAAAGAACCAAAGCTCAACCCCCGAAAGCAAAAAAACAACTGTTATACTGCTTCTAGGCGGAGCATAAAACACCTGTTCTTAGTACTTCCCCTAACAGCGTTTAGGTAGAGCATATTTAGCTTACTCATTGACTCAGACACTCATGAACTCACACTCAAGGTACTCACACACTCAAGGCACTCGGGAATTCAGACACTATCTCAAAGTTTAAGGTCAATATATTAACTAATACCGCCGTGGCACGAACCATCAAACGCCTGACGACCTCCCAGGTGACCTTTTCTGACCCTCTACTCACCTAGTTGTACTCACCTAGTTGTACTTGCGGGGTTGAGCTGTGGCTCTTTGTTTCCGCCACTTAGCTATCAATCAACTGGTGTACAGATTCCTGAGCCTACTGGGCTCTATCATATCAACATTTGAAAGTGTGTATGGAGTCAGCCTCCACCACATCACTACTTAGTACATTCCATTTGTTAACTATTCTGACACTGAACAAATCCTTTCTAATGTCTATGAGGCTTATTTGGGTACTACGTTTCCACCTGTGTTCTCTTGTCCGTGTTCTACCGGTGCTAAATAACTTGTCTTCTTCAACCCTATCAATTTATCTGAAAATTTTGTAGGTCGTTATCATGTCTCCCCTTACTCTTGTCTTCCAAGGACATGAGGTTTAGCTCCCGTAGACTTTCGTGTCAACTCATACCGCTCAGTTCTAGAATATGTCTGGATGCATTCCTCTGAATGCATCCATCTAACTTTGCAATCTTCTCTAACTTTGAATTGTGTTTAACTTGCTATGGACTCCCGACTGGAGCTGCTTACTCCAGCATTGGTTTGACATAAGTGATATACAAGGTCCTGAACAATTCCTTACTGAATTTTCTAAAGGCAGTTCTTATGTTGGCCAAATTAGCATATGCCGCTGATGATATCCTTTTGATGTGGACCTCTGGGGACAGGTTCGGTGTGATATCAACCCCCAGATCTTTCTCTCTTGTGTGACTTTTTCTAAACCTTAGCAGCGCTCAGTAGGACCTTTTATGAACCTTTCCAGAGTTCAGTGTGACCTTTTTTGAACCTTTGCAGCGCTCATTGGGACCTTTTCTGAACCTTTGCACTGCTCAGTGTGACCTTTTCTAAACCTTTGCAGCGTTCAGTGTGACCTTTTCTGAACCTTTGCAGTGCTCAGTGTGACCTTTTCGAAATTCACCACAGCTTCATGGGAAAAAGTTCCAGCCTCAGAGTTCCCCTGAAAAAAAAAATCATTTTTTCCTCGAAGGTCGTTTGGACGCAATGCTTCAAGATCACGTTTTGCGTGACGCTAAAAAAAGGGGGAGGAACTTAAAGTCAAACCCTGAGACAGAAAAGAGGCGGGAAACAAATTCTAATCATGAGTCTCAGAGAATCTAAACAGTCTAGCAAAGGGCGTTCTAAATTATATTTAGCGATCTTGTTTTAAGGGCGTTCTCGTGTACCGGCGTTCTTATTTAAAGGTGTTCTCTTATAAGGGCGTTCAAATTTAAAAGAGTTCTCATGTAAATGTGTTTTCATTTAAGGTCATTCTCGTATGATGGCGTTCTCATACAAGGGCGTTCTAATATAATGACGTTTTCATGCAGGGGGCGTTCTAATATAACTGCGTTCATCCGTAACAGCGTTCTCAGGTGAAAGTATTTTCCAATCATTGTAGTTCAGGGTCAGAGCGTTCTCTACTAAGAGCATTCTGTGTTACAGAGTTTCCAGGCAGCGTCTCTCTCTGTTTAGAACGCTCTCGGAAACAGATCTCCTTAAAAGTAGCGGCGTTCTGAAATATTTACGCATGAGGCCAGAGGGCGTTCTCAGGTAAAAAAAAAACTTAGGTCAGGTATTTCAAATTGTTTCAAAAGCCAAACGCAAGCGAGTCCCAAAATGAAAGCAACAGATCAATGGAAGCAACATGCAACACTGGAATCCCTCTCTGTGGGACACGGGAATCCCATCTCTGAGGGACACGGGAATCCCTCTCTGTGGGACACGGGAATCCCATCTCTGTGGGACACGGGAATCCCTCTCTGAGGGACACGGGAATCCCATCTCTGTGGGAAACGGGAATCCCATCTCTGTGGGACACGGGAATCCCATCTCTGTGGGACACGGGAATCCCATCTCTGTGGGACACGGGAATCCCATCTCTGTGGGACACGGGAATCCCATCTCTGTGGGACACGGGAATCCCATCTCTGTGGGACACGGGAATCCCATCTCTGTGGGACACGGGAATCCCATCTCTGTGGGACACGGGAATCCCATCTCTGTGGGACACGGGAATCCCATCTCTGTGGGACACGGGAATCCCATCTCTGTGGGACACGGGAATCCCATCTCTGTGGGACACGGGAATCCCATCTCTGTGGGACACGGGAATCCCATCTCTGTGGGACACGGGAATCCCATCTCTGTGGGACACGGGAATCCCATCTCTGTGGGACACGGGAATCCCATCTCTGTGGGACACGGGAATCCCATCTCTGTGGGACACGGGAATCCCATCTCTGTGGGACACGGGAATCCCATCTCTGTGGGACACGGGAATCCCATCTCTGTGGGACACGGGAATCCCATCTCTGTGGGACACGGGAATCCCATCTCTGTGGGACACGGGAATCCCATCTCTGTGGGACACGGGAATCCCATCTCTGTGGGACACGGGAATCCCATCTCTGTGGGACACGGGAATCCCATCTCTGTGGGACACGGGAATCCCATCTCTGTGGGACACGGGAATCCCATCTCTGTGGGACACGGGAATCCCATCTCTGTGGGACACGGGAATCCCATCTCTGTGGGACACGGGAATCCCATCTCTGTGGGACACGGGAATCCCATCTCTGTGGGACACGGGAATCCCATCTCTGTGGGACACGGGAATCCCATCTCTGTGGGACACGGAAATCCCTCTCCGTGGAACACGGGAATCCCATCTCTGTGGGACACGGGAATCCCTCTCCGTGGAACACGGGAATCCCTCTCCGTGGAACACGGGAATCCCATCTCTGTGGGACACGGGAATCCCATCTCTGTGGGAC
>NC_091197.1:17820425-17876345 GCF_040958095.1 Procambarus clarkii | reverse complement strand
AGTAGGCTGAGAAGTGCGTTCTGGCTACTAGGTACGACATTATATATATATATATATATATATATATATATATATATATATATATATATATATATGTCGTACCTAGTAGCCAGAACGCACTTCTCAGCCTACTATGCAAGGCCCGATTTGCCTAATAAGCCAAGTTTTCATGAAATAATATATTTTCTCTAATTTTTTTCTTATGAAATGATAAAGCTACCCATTTCATTATGTATGAGGTCAATTTTTTTTTTATTGGAGTTAAAATTAACGTAGATATATGACTGAACCTAACCAACCCTACCTAACCTAACCTAACCTATCTTTATAGGTTAGGTTAGGTAACCGAAAACGTTAGGTTAGGTTAGGTAGGTTAGGTAGTCGAAAAACAATTAATTCATGAAAACCTGGCTTATTAGGCAAATCGGGCCTTGCATAGTAGGCTGATTAGTGCGTTCTGGCTACTAGGTACGACATATGTGTATATATATATATATATATATATATATATATATATATATATATATATATATATATATATATATATATATATATATGTCGTACCTAATAGCCAGAACGCACTTCTCAGCCTACTATTCAAGGCCCGATTTGCCTAATAAGCCAAGTTTTCATGAATTAATGTTTTTTCGTCTACCTAACCTACCTAACCTAACCTAACCTAGCTTTTTTTGGCTACCTAACCTAACCTTACCTATAAATATAGGTTAGGTTAGGTTAGGTAGGGTTGGTTAGGTTCGGTCATATATCTACGTTAATTTTAACTCCAATAAAAAAAAATTGACCTCATACATAGAGAAAAGGGTTGCTTTATCATTTCACAAGAAAAAAATTAGAGAAAATATATTAATTCAGGAAAACTTGGCTTATTAGGCAAATCGGGCCTTGCATAGTAGGCTGAGAAGTGCGTTCTGGCTACTAGGTACGACATATATATATATATATATATATATATATATATATATATATATATATATATATATATAATGACCGAAAAGGTAATATTTATAATTCTAACACGAATTTTCTCAATATTTCTTATGTTTCTTGTCACTGTCGATGGTAATTGAAAAGTCAATTCTACAAAATTCATTTTTATTTTTAGTCTGATGCGACACTTGAATCCGTTTCGCAATAACTTATTACATTTTCAAAGACTTAAGTTTACAAACATAACTGTAACCTGTAATCACGCTAATCCGTCATACTTATACTTGCATTTGGGTGAGGGGATATGGTGCAACAGTTTTGGATGAGGTGAACAAACTTGTTACAAACACAAGACAGAACACGAAACTATGGGTATTAATTGGATATGAGAGCATAAGAATGGAAGGAACTGCAAAGGTCCTATTGGCCCATACTTCCTCTTGATGTTTCTATATTGGTTCGGAGTCTTGAAGTGGGTAGAATATAGTTGTGCATTAATTGGCTGTTGATTGCTGGTGTTGACTTTTTGATGTGTAGTGCCTCGCTGATGTCGAGCTGCCTGCTATCGCTGTATCTATCGATGATTTCTGTGTTGTTTGTTTAGATTTCTCTGGTGATGGTCTGGTTGTGAGAGGCAATTGTATGTTCCTTTATGGAGCCCTGTTGTTTATGCATTGTTAATCACCTGGAAAGAAACGTTGTCTTGCCTATATATTGAGCTCATTGGGGCTTACAGTCCCCAAGTGGGCATTTGAAGGCATAGACGACGTTGGTTTCCTTTAAGGCGTTCTGCTTTGTGTCTGGGGAGTTTTCAGGAGTAGGTTGGCCGTTTTTTTGGTTTTATAGTAAATTGTCAATTGTATTTTTTGATTTTTGTCTGTAGGGATAACGTTCCTATCAACAATATCTTTCAAGACCCTTTCCTCCGTTTTATGAGCTGTCGAAAAGACGTTCCTGTAAAATAGTCTAATAGGGAGTACATGTGTTGTGTTAGTTGTCTCTTCAGAGGTTGCATGGCGTTTTACATTCCTTTTTATGATGTCTTCAACAAAACTATTAGAGAAGCAGTTGTTGACTAGGACCTGCCTTACCCTACAGAGTTCTGTAGGGTGAGGCAGGCACCAACACCACCCCCACTACACACAACACCACCACCACAACAGACAACACCAACACCACCACTACAGACACCAACACCACCACTACAGACACCAACACCACCACTACAGACACCACCACCACCACTACAGACACCAACACCACCACTACAGACACCAACACCACCACTACAGACACCACCACCACCACCACTACAGACAACACAAGCACTACCACCAACACCCCTACTACAGACACCAACACCACCACTACAGACAACACAAGCACCACCACCAACACCACTACAGACAACACCACCACCACCACAACAGACAACACCAACACCACCACTACAGACACCAACACCACCACTACAGACACCAACACCACCACTACAGACACCACCACCACCACCACTACAGACACCACCACCAATACAGACAACACAAGCACCACCACCAACACCACCACTACAGACACCAACACCACCACTACAGACATCAACACCACCACTACAGACACCACCACCACTACAGACACCACCACCACTACAGACAACACAAGCACCACCACCAACACCACCACTACAGACACCAACACCACCACTACAGACACCAACACCACCACCACTACAGACAACACAAGCACCACCACAACTACAGACAACACAAGCACCACCAACAACAACAAGTACATCCTGCAGCGCAACATTCGTCAGCTGTTGCAAAATACATGCAGGACTGAGGTATGCAGAACGACCACCAGGCCGGAGCTGCATCCCCACAGGTGTTGCACCTCGGGCTCCATTAATATCCGGCTCCCTCCACTGGCGTCGCGGATTCCGACGTGGCGTCCATATTTGCATGGCGTCGTGTTCGTTACCAGAGTCTGCGATCGAGGGTATGGAAGACGCCTGTGTTGACTTTGGTTTAAATATTTGGACAACATTATGCATGTTTCATTGAATATGCCTGCATATTCTGCATTGATTATTTTCTTGTTTAGGTCTTCTATCCCTCTAACTAGTGATATTGCATCTGGGTTTAATTGGAAGAGGCGTTCTCCAAAACTCATGTTCTTTCGAGGTGAAGAAAAATAAATATATAACTGTGGAATGGATTACACATTATAAAATTACTGAACGTTTCGAACCTCCATGGTTCATTCTCAAATGATATGACAGTAAGGGGCATATTGTATTTATACCATTAGGGAGTGTTACAAGGCCTACTGGTCTGTGTCTGAGATGAGGACCACACAATGACCACTGCCACGGGTCTTTCCTCCCCACACACTTGGGTGCCACTGATCACCCTGCGAGCCATTCAGTCGAACCACAATTGGAACTGCTACTTGCAATCCGGAATCGTACGCACGGAAGAGTGAAGAAAGACTCGGTACTAACCTCAAGGCGTTGCATCTGCAGCTACAGCACTTCCTCAGAGTTTTGCCCGCCGTAACAAAGGCTCACAGGTCACCTGTCACACACCTGTGTCACACACCTGTGTCACTCAACTACTCATAAGGTCGCCAGATGGGTTTAGAACTCTGCATCCCAGCAATGCAGCTCAGTCGTTAAACTGTGTCGCCAAGAAATAGTACGTTTCTAAGCTTACAGTGTCATATAGTGTTACCAGCCTAGGACACGTTTTCATAAATATCAGCGTTTGTTACTCAATGTTACCAGTCACTGGGATATTTTCCATAATAATAATAATAGTGTGTTGCATATAATGTCACTTGTATAATGCTCAAAGAGATGGAGGGCGCACTTAAACACATCAGTAAAAATGATAGAAAGTTTACTATACTAAGACCTACATTAAGCAAGTAAAGAAATAAGTACATGGATATATATACGAATACATGAACTGGAGAACGTCAGCAGCTCTCCTCTCGACACCTCTGGCAACTTTGACAGCTGGGCAAACTTAAAGGGGGTACGCGGACCCCCTCTATGGGTGGGGGCAGCACCGTCGACGTAGTCCAGTCGTTCACCAACACTGCGACACGTTCCCACGCTGTCTCCTCCAGGTAGTGCTAATACTGGGCTGACCTACAGACTACTCTAATGCTAACATAATGATAAACACTCTAATATAAATATATATATGCTGGGTCTATCTAGCCTAGTCATCAAGGGGCAATGGGAGGGAAAGAATGATCTACCTTAAACATTCCTGTCCATCGATTCCTGTCGTCCGAAGGTAGAAGGTACACAGTTCCAGGGTCGCTCCTCGGCGTTCCGGTTGCGTGTCACAGGTCCCCGGGCGTCGTGGGGAAATCGCGACATCGCCGTACCTTTCCCTGGATTCAGATCTTCCCAGCTGGTGCAACCAATGGTCACTGAGCACGTCGCTTTCCACACTCGCTCCTTCACCGAGACGTTTTCTCGTGGATCCAGACGCGGTGTTTCCCCCTCCAGAACTTCAGTAGATGTGACCCGGTCACGACAGCTTTGCACGTCGTACTGGGGCGGGACCCGCAGGGCGTCACACCTGCCTTCTCAGCGTCGCCGCTCACCTTCCATCGCAGACTAACAGCCACGAGTACTTGGCACTTCCTTTGCCCACTAAACACTTCTTCGTGTTCCCCAGGAATACACTAATCCTCTGCGACAATGGTAGACTGCACAAGGCTGTTCAATCCACTGAGTGAGGCTCCTAGAACCGCCAATCCCGAGAGCTCAATGATGCACTTCCGCTCGCGTCAACGGTCCGTGAATCTCTCCTGGCGCAGTGACCTGCAGGTCCTGAGATATGCCTCCTGGTGACGTCACAGTGGGCTCTGGTCAGTCACGTCACGTGACCTCGGCCAGTCAATCGCCAGCCTTCTGGCACCCTCACGTCATGGTGCCAAACCGAAAGAGACGTCGCCATATTCTATGTACATGGGGCGTAATCCTCCTTACCTGCAATACTTACAAATGATAATTTCTCGATAAATATGTAATCCAGTAGCCTCTCATATCAAATGCTTCCCTTCGTCTCAGGGAACCTGCAAGGTAAGAGAATATGACTTCATGCTGGCACTGGGAGAAATAGGAGAGGGCATCGTAACAAGGTCAGGTGTAGACAAATGGATCGAACAATGGGTTAGAACCGAGGACACAGCAGGTGTTTCTGCTCTGAATCGCCACACTGAGGCGCTAAAACAAGAAACTGGCAGTCCCTAGGATCTCTGGTGAGTTCAACGAGCCTGGAACCTAATTCCTTGAGAAATCCCTAGGCACTCCTACCCCAGGGGCCATGCATCTCTGACGCTATGGGAACAAAGGTGTATTGATCTTCCAATATCCTGTACTTGATTGATGTTGTTGTTTCTCTGTTGTGATGTCATCTGGGCGAAGTGCGGGATCATCCGGGTTTTGATCCTTTAGGATGCAAGGTTCTCTCTCCGCTGGGCACTATGCTGAGACAAGACTTTTCTTGATGTTATTTACCTCGCTATGTCTTGCATGCCAGCCCTGCGAGCTTCCGCAGTGCAACCCATGTTGTCCTTATTGGAATGATTCCACCCTGTAGCAAATACACTCGTATTCAGTGTGATCTGCGGCACAAAAGCGGAGGGCCACTGCTACACGAAGGGATTCTGGATCGAGACGTGTGTCTGTTGCCGACACGAGTACTGAAAGAAGGATGTCCCCTGCAAGGGGGGCAAGCACTGCTCTGAGGCGGGCTTTCTCCTTATTTGATGTTGCAGTGCTGAGTATGACAACAGCAATTTTTTCCACTAGTGGGTGGTCCCAGCTTGACTGTATTTTTTTTGTTGGGTCAATGATGGGTGCTGGGGCTGCAAGAGCATCCCACTGATTTGAACATTCAGCGAAAGCAGGATCATGTATTCCTGCTGAATCACTCAGGGGTTCAGGTAGGATCTCTTACGAGGTCGTGCTATGCATGAGAGGAAGAAAAGAAGGCTGGTAGAGCAATCTGGGAGACCGTGTGGACACCAAGGCCACCAAATATATTTTATATAATTATATATATACTAGCAGTACCCGGCCATGCGTTGCTGTGGCTCAGCAACGCATGTGCGTTGCTGAGCTACAGCAACCTTCCCTGTCCCCCAGTCCTCCCCACCATTCCCCCCTCACCCGTCCCTTCGTCCTCCCCACTATTCCCCACTCCACCATACCCTCGTCCCCACCATCCCAAACTCCACCATCCCCTCGTCCTTCCCACCCTCTCTCACTTCCGTTCCCCTCGTCATCTCCACCATTTGGGAAGGCATCGGACGAGGGAATCAAGCTTGTACAAGCTCCAAGCTTGTACTAAAGAGGCACCCTTCTTGAGCCCGGATGGGCACATGTATAAGCAAGTAGATGGGGTCGCCATGGGTTCTCCCCTAGGTGTCCTGTTTGCAAACTTCTATATGGGTACCATCGAGCAAAAAGTCTTAGTCGACATGAACTTGAAACCGGCCATATACTGCAGGTATGTTGACGACATTTTTACACAGGTACCTGATGTCAGACATCTGCAGGAGCTGAAGGAGGCATTTGAGCAGAGTTCCGTGCTGCGTTTCACTTACGAGATGGAAAAGGATGGGAAGCTGCCCTTTCTAGATGTAACAGTCATGGAAAAGGGCGGAGGTTTCCACACTGCAGTCTACACTAAGGAAACAAACATAGGAATGTGCCTAAATGCCAACAGCGACTGCCCTGACAGGGACAAGAGGAGTGTTGTTAACGCATATGTCGACCGTGCTCTCAGCCACAGCTCAGAATGGAAGCAAGTCGACGAAGAACTCTGTAGGGTAAGGCAGGTCCTAGTCAATAACGGCTTCTCCAATGGTTTCGTCGAAGACATCATAAGAAGGAAAGTGAAAAGCCATGCAACCTCTGAAGAGACAACTAACACAACACCTATACCCCCTATTAGACTATTTTACAGGAACTTCTTTTCCACAGCTCATAAAACGGAGGAAAGGGTCCTGAAAGATATTGTTAATAGAAACGTTATCCCTACAGACAAAAATCAGAGGATACAACTGACGATATACTATAAAACCAGAAAAACGGCCAGCCTACTCATGAGAAACTCTCCAGACACAAAACAGAACGCTTTAAAAGAGACTAACGTTGTCTATGCCTTCAAATGCCCACTTGGGGACTGTAAGCTCCAAAAAACCCAGTATATAGGCAAGACAACAACATCTCTTTCTAGGCGTTTAACGATGCATAAGCAACAGGGCTCCATTAAGGAACATATAATCTCTTCCCACAACCAAACCATCGCCAGAGAAATCCTAGTAAACAACACAGAAATCATCGATAGATACAGCGATAGCAGGCGGCTTGACGTTTGCGAGGCACTACACATCAAGAAGTCAACACCAGCAATCAACAGCCAATTATTGCACAACTATATTCTACCCACCTCAAGACTCCGCTCCAATATAGAAGCATCAAGAAATATGGACCAATAGGCTTTCTACAAACACTTCTATTCAATACCCATTGTTTGTGTTCTGTCTTGTGTTGATACTTTTAATACCCTATTTATATTCCCTCTTGTTCTGTCTTGTGTTAATGCCACATCACCCCTCCCACCTCACTCAAATGTAGATATAAAATCGGAGATACGTAAGTTCTATTCAGTTGTGTATTTGTGAACTAAAGTCTTTGAAAATGTAATAAGTTTTACGAAACGCGCCCGTGTCGCGTCAGACTAGAAATAAAAATGAATTTTGGAGAATTAATTTTTGATTTACCTCCAACAGTGAAGCGTAATGTACGAAAGATTGAGAAAATTCGTGTTAGAATTATTAATCTTACTTTTTCGGTCATATTTAATAATATATGTCTACAGGAAAGACTGCTACCAAAATATACTAATATATATATATATATATATATATATATATATATATATATATATATATATATATATATATATATATATATATATATGCGTGTGTGTGTGCGTGTGCGTGTGCATATACGTGTGAGGCTTGCTCATGCTCCCATGAGCAAGTTCCTCGCCCACATACATGTCAGCAAAGCGACAAACCCATACAACTACACACACACACACACATGCACCTACACATACACAAACAAACATGCACCTACACCTACACATAAACAAACATTCACCTACACATACAGAAAAATGCACCTACACATACCTACACACACAAACATGCCCCAACACATACACCTACACAAACATACACCTACACATACACGCACCTACATATACACCTTCTCCCCCCGTACCCCCCCCCCCCCCGCAAACCTACCCCTCTCGGACTCACAGAAACAAAACTCTCAGGAATCATAACGAATGCCGTGTTTCCCCAAGAGTATACAGTAATAAGGAAATAGAGGGAAGGACGGGGAGAAGGCGGAGTGGCCCTACTAAGGAGAGAGGAATGGACTTTCAAGGAGATGGTTATCCCGGGCGGTGAGGGATTCAGAGACTACATAACAGGCACCATGGCAATGGGAGGACCAAAAATCAACCCGTTCTCGCAAATTCGTAAAGTCAATATTGACTTATTAACTACGTGCATAGGTGATATACTAAACATAATAGATACCCTTAAAAAGATTCATAGAAAACACCGACCTTACCTAACCTTGTTAGTATCTTAAGATAAGCATCTTATTGCTTCGTAATTACAATTATTACTTAACCTATACCTATTATAGGTTAGGTAATAATTGTAATTACGAAGCAATAAGCTGCTTATCTTAACATACTAAGTAGGTTAGGTAAGGTCGGTGTTTTCTATGAAGCTTTTCAAGGGAAACTATTATGTTATGTCACCTATGCACATATTTAATAAGTCAATATTGACTTATTAAATTTGCGAGAACGGGTTGCCAAAAATAGTAGTAGCAGTGATATATAACCCTCCACCCAATGTCATAAGACCCAGTCAAGAGTATGGCAACAGCAACATGGTAGTGTTATTAACACTAAAACTGAGAGGGCAGCCTCTGCTGCCCGTAGAAATAGTCCCATCTTCTCATCATGGGGGATTTCAATCGTAGAAGGATAGACTGGGAGAACGAGGAACCGCATGGAGGTGAGGATACATGGAGAGCTATACTACTGTAGGTGGCGACAAGAAACTTCTTAAGCCAACATGTCAGGAAACCCACAAGAATGAGAGGAAACGATGAACCAGCGAGACTTAACCTAGTCTTCACTCTGAACGATTCCGACATAAGGGATATCTGTTTCGGTGCCCCGGTAGGAATGAAGGACCACAGTGTACTAGTGTTTGAGTATCTGGGTGAAGAAGGGTTAAAGAACACGAGGAGAGGAACTGAAAACAAAAGGGAAAACATTCCGAAAGGGAAACTATGAGGAGATAAGGAAATTCCTAACTGAGATATAGCATGGGAAACAGCTCAAAGGAAAGATGACCCAAGACATAGACAACATCACGCAGAAGTGTAAGGAGGCAGAAGTTTGTCCCGGTCCAAAAGGAAAAAAAAAACGAGATGCAGATGAGAAACCCATAGTTTAATCAGAGATGTAGGCTAGCAAAGTAAAAGGACGTGGAGAAACTGTAGAAATAACAGGACATTCGAGAGCAGAGAAAGATACTAGAGCGCCAGGAATGAATATGTCACGTTGAGAAGAGAGGCAGAAAGGCAATACGAAAATGACATCGTAAGAAAGGCAAAGACTCAACTTAAATTGCTGCACAGCCACATCAGGAGAAAAACAACAGTAAAGGAACAGGTAATGAAATTGAGGATAGGGGCAGACAGATTCACTACAAACGACAAAGTAGTGTGCGAGAAAGTGAATAAGAAATTCCCGGAGGACTTGACATTAGAGCAAAGGGAAGTTTCAGAGATAAGAGAGGGAATTGTTAACCAGGAACCACAAGAAGATTTTGAGATTACCAGTGGGGATGTAAGGATGTTCTTGCTAGAGTTGGATGTGACAAAGGCTATAGACCCGGATGGAATCCCCCTCATGAATACTAAAGGAGCAGAAGCATTGTGCCTGCCACTCTCCATAGTGAATAACAAATCACTGGTAACAGGGGAATTGCCAAAAAACTTGGAAGACGGCTAATTTAGTCCCGATATACAAGAAGGGGGATATACAGGACGCATTAAACTACAGGTCAGTGTCCTCTAACTTGAATACCATGCAAGCTGATGGAGAAGATTGTGCGAAAAAAGGTTGTGGAACATCTGGAGCGAAAGAACTTTGTAACACAGCATCAACATGGGTTCAGGGATGGCAAGTCCTGGCCCACATGATTATTGAATTCTACTACTAGGCAACAAGAATCAGGCAAGAAAGAGAAAGGTGGGCAGACTGCATATTTTTGGATTCCCAGAAAGCCTTTGACATAGTACCACACAAGAGGCTAGTGAAAAAGCTGTATATGTAGGCAGGAGCAAAAGGGAAGGAACTCTATTGGATAAGGAAGTACCGAGGCAACAGAAGACAGTGAGTCACTGTGAGGGATGAGGTCTCAGATTGGCAAGACGTCACCAGTGGAGTCCCGCAGGGTTCAATCCTTGAACCTATATTGTTTCTGATAAATGTAAATGATCTCCCAGAGGGTATAGAATCGTTCCTCTCATTGTTTGCTGATGATGCAACAATTATGAGGAGGATTAAAACAGAGGATGATAGGAGGAGGCTACAAAACGACCTAGACAGAATGAATGAAGGGTCAAAGAAATGGCTACTGAAGTCCAACCCGAGTAAATGCAAGGCGGTGGAAACAGGAGGCCAGAAGCAGGATACCGAATGGGAAATAATTTACTTCATGAAACGGACAGAGAGAAGATCTAGGAGTTAAAATTTGTAATTTGTTTTAAATTTTGCTCCGAGGGGCGAGTTTATTGGGCAGCGCCACTCATCTTGTGACTGGACATACCGCTATAGCAGCATGTACAACACTCCCCAATAGGAAGAAAACCCGCTGGGTTGTTCATCCTGTTATTTGTACCCAGACACAGCTGGGACTTGCTTAACTGTCTCATGTGAACAGCTCCTTAAACAAGAAGATTAACATCTATCAACCCTTAAAAGCTTGCGTTATCTTGCGGGGTGTAAAATGGGGGAATCTTTTTAAGAACAGTATCAATATTTGACAAATAGTGTTTTCCCAACTCAATCAATGTGGGGTTTATTATTCTACACATAATTCTGATTTCTCTCAGGTGTTCACATTCACATAGATAGTGGTCAAGGCGGTGTCCATCACTCTCACCACAGATTCTGCAACTTCACTGATCAACTGTTGTTTCTATTCCATATCTCCATGGATATTTGTATCCAAGACGGATTCTCACTATTACTGATTTTCTCCCTCGTCCTCCTCCTCTTCGGCCATAATGATCGGGATTGCCAGCTGCAAGCATGTTGTACCACCGTACAGATTCACTGGTTTGTGCTTCTATCCTCCTTTCCTCAGATACGTTGTCACGGTGATGTTGCCTGACAATACCTCTAATTTGTAGTCGAATTTTGAGTATGAAGTATTCAATATGGTCTCCTTCAGCAGCCAGCACATCTGATCGTTCATTCCCACATATTCCAACATGGGAGGGGATCCACAGAAACTTGATGACTCTTTCCTGATTGGCATGTACTCTAACAGCTCTCTTAATTTCATCGACTATTGCAAGATTTTCTGCCCGATTTTTACTTAGGCTTTGCAGTGCTGCTTTTGAATCGGTACAAATCACTGCACCATTAGTGTTCCGTTCAAGAAACCGTAACGCTATAACAAGAATCTCTCTTAGCTCTGCTTGCGTCGAAGAGACACAGTTCTCAATACGCGCTTTTTCTTCATTTCTGCATTGGAAAGTATTATCCTTGATTACCGTGTATGCTGCACCAGCCCTTTCACTGACAGGATTAGATGACCCGTCAGTGTAAATTTGATCCAGTTCATCTCCGGCTTCTTTATAAATTTCCTCGAGATACTTGTGCCTCATTTCTTGTGGTATCATGTTGGATTTTTTCATTGCCATTTCATTGATGATGACCTTGCACGAGTCATTCTCCCAGGGAGGTAACCTCTCTACAGGCAGGAGCTCACAGGCTTGCTCAAGCAGGTGAAGCTCTTCAAGGTAGCAGACTGATCTGTGATGCCATTTTTTGCTTATCCTGTTTCCCCCTGAAAGTAGCATAGAGCTCAGTTTTTTCTTAGCAATATCATTGTAATGGGGATCTCTGGCTATCCTAATTGCAAACTTAGCATTCAGCTCCTTAATTCTGGTTTTAACACTGGGGAAGGACAACTCCTCTCGTAGATTAGACGTTTTGGCAGTTCTTGGAACTCCAAGAATGATTATCATGGCTTCATTTTGAATGCTTTCAAGCCTTTTCGTATCGCTTTGGGAGTAGGTACACAGAACTGGTGCGGCATAGTCTATGACGGAGCACACACAGGCTGTGTACATCATTTTAAGGACGGCAATAGAGGCTCTATGTCCATTCCAGGTCATAGCTTTCAGTGCCCTGAGTCGACTTTTGCATGTTCCTATGAGTTGATTGAGCTTCTCTCTTCTCCTAGTTAGAACCGACAGTGACGCCAAGGTACCGATAGTGGTCAACCCATTCAAGTATTACACCATTAATTTGCAGTTCTTCATTTGCTTTCCGCTTGTGATGAAAGTATGCTGACCAGACCACACACTAGAATGTGAAGGGACGACGACGTTTCGGTCCGTCCTGGACCATTCTCAAGTCGATTGTGGACTTTGGACGGATTGAAACGTCGTCGTCCCTTCACATTCTAGTGTGTGGTCTGGTCATCGTACTTTAGCCACGTTATTGTGACTCATCGCCTGCATGAGAGTATGTCTTCGTCTTGTTTGTGGAGAGTGAAAAACCGAGCTCAATACATTTCCTTCCAAGGAGTTCAATGTACTGTTTAATTTTTCCCAAGGTGGGAGCTTGTATTAGGACATCATCTGCATATCCCACTTGTTGTGTTCCTTCCGGAAAATCCCTATTTGCAATGGCGTTCATAAGTACATTGAATAGTGTAGGGCTTAAGACTCCGCCCTGGGTGGTCCCGAGTTCCATATTCATTGTTCTGGAGACTGCTCCATTGAAGCAAACCTTGGCTTTCCTTCCTGTGAGGTAGTCTTCAACCCATTTCATGAGTCTCCCTTTGACACCCATGCACGCAAGCTCGTCCAGAATCACAATCCCCTGTGCTTTGTCGAAGGCTCCTTTGATGTCAACAAATACAGAATACCTAGCCATGTCATTAGCCAAGTAATTAACTATACAATTTGCTGTGCTTCGTCCTTTAACAAATCCATTGACCCCTTCCCTTAGCCTGCCTATTTTGTGCAAAAGTCGGTTTAGGATGATCCTTTCAAGCATCTTGCAAGTGCATGACACGAGACTGATAGGTCTGTAATTACCAGGGTCATTGGGCTTTGGTATGGGAACAATTATTGCGTGTTTCCATTGTGTGGGACACAGTCCACTTAGGAATGACTTGTTAAACAAGTGGAGTAGTGGATTCCCAGACACTTCACACAGTGCATTGAGTATGTCGTAGGTGACGCCATCTTCACCAGGTGCTGTACTTTTACCCTTTTTCACAGAGCCTCTTACTTACTTCCTGGGCTGTTATTGGTTCCCCATATTCGTCATCACTAGACTGTGCTCTTGTTATCCTAATTCTTCTGTCATCATGTCGCAGGAGCTGTTCCCTGCTGATTTCTGCAGGGAGGGAGGAGGATGCTGCTGCATCAATCCACTTGTGAATTAGTTCTTCAGCCTTACCCTGGAGATCTTTGTGAGCCGTAGGCCGGGTTCTGCCCCCCTTAGCTATCTGAATTTTTGCCCTCACTTGTCTTGCAGATGTTTCTCGTTCAACAGAGCTAATAACTCAAGCCATTGTCTTTCCCGCTCTTTAATCTTCTCTTCCCTGGCAACTTGACACACAGTTTTAAACAACTCTTGGTTACTTTCAGTGGCATGTCAGCGGTACTCTCTACTCATGTCTCGCACATTTGCGTTTAGCATCTTTATGTAATCGTTCTCATACCATTTTATTTTCTTCCTCTGAGGGTTACTGCGCCCAGTCGTGCGGCGCGGAACTCTGAGACAGTGCTCAATTTGGTGATTAAGGTCATCAACAAATGTACCAATGTCTTCTGGGATTTGGTATTCCGTGAACAAGTCACTCATCTTGTTTATGAAGTGCGGCCTCATATCTGGTCCGAGTGATAACCTTTTTCTTTTATTTGTCTCTTTCCTTCTCTTGCTCATGTCGACGGTGGTAATCAGTGCCCAATGGTCACTACATAAACTGTGCACAATGTGTGTACTGGCATCCGTGTCCTGTGCATTCAGCAGGAGAGCATAGTCTAATCTTCCTCCTCTGAGGTGAGTTGGCTGTTCATCACCCATGACCCTAAGGTTTTCATTTCCCCTGACATAGAGTGACAGTTTCCGTCCATTGACATTGGGCTGATGACAGTTGGCACCAAAGTGTGGGAGTCTGGCATTCAGGTCACCGACCAGCAGGGTAGGTTCTTCATTAATAAATTCAGGCAGTGTGTCAAGGTCAAGTTTACTCTGCGGCACATTTAGGTTGATTATATGTAGAGCATTATTGTTTAAGTAAAGGGTTACTCCCAGTGATTCAAACTCATCCCCCATGTGCAGGTCATCAATAATCTGTGCGGGAATGTTGTTACTTACAAAAGTGATGAGACCCCGTTTTCTTTCCCCAGCGGGCAGGGAGAACTTGCGATAACCGCTGAACCTTGGGCTGAAATCATCACCCACCAGTGTCTCCTGTAGCACTATGATATCAGTTTGGTGTTCACGAGCGTATTGTATGTCATTAAGTCTACCGCGAACGCCATTGCAGTTCCATTGTAGGATAGTGAGACTTTCTTCACCGTTGTTATCCATCGTGGAGGTGTTGGTCATCAGGTGTGCTGTGTGCGGTGTTGTTGCTGGTGAGAGTGTGTGCACTGGTGGTGTTGTATGTGGTGTTGCACCACCGTCATGTGCTGGTGGTGTTGTTTGTATGGGTTCCAGTGGTCAATGGTGTTGTGTATACTAGTGTCGTTGTGTTAACTGGTGGTGGTGGGTTCACTGGTGTTGATGTGTTCACTGGTGTTGAGGTGTTCACTAGAGGTGTTGCGCTCACTGGTGTTCATGTGTTCACTGGTGTTGAGGTGTTCACTAGAGGTGTTGCGCTCACTGGTGTTGATGTGTTCACTGGGGCAGCGATAGCACTGAATCTGCTGCTATGTGCCGTGGCTCGTGTTGCATCTTCATGCACCAAGTTGCAACCTGCTGAACTGGCCTGAAACAAGTTCAGGCCCTGCAGAATGTGAAGTATGTCCTCCTGGGTCTTCTGGATTGTACATAGGGTATTATCAAGTTTATTTTGCTTCCTCATTAGTTCTTGCATGAGTGGGTGATTTTTTATCACGTGAGTAATCATTGCTTCCATATCGGGCGGCATTGTTTCATCTGGACCCAGTGAGTTGTTGGCTGGTGAGTGAGGAGGAGGAGTGGTAGGTTGGGAGGAAGGGAGGGTCGCCTGAGAGGCGGAAGAGCTGGTTGAATGGGAGGCGTTAGGTGGTATGGGTGATGAGGCAGAAATGGGGTTGTTGGGTGGGGTAGGGTTGGGGTTAGCGAGGGAGATAGGGTTGGGGTTAGTGAGTGGGGTAGAGGTAAGGGGTTTGTGAGAGGAATGGGGTTGATATCACACCAAACCTGTCTCCTGAAGCCCACATAAAAAAGAACTACATCTGCGGCATACGCGAGGCTGGCTAATATCAAAACAGCCTTCAGGAACCTGTGTAAGGAATCATTCAGAACCTTGTACATAGCATTTGCAAGACCAATCCTGGAGTATGCGGCCCCAGCATGGAGCCCGTACCGTGTCAAGCACAAAACGAAGCTGGGAAAAAGTTCATGGGTATGCCACTAGACTAGTCTCAGAACTAAGAGGCATGAGTTACGAGGAAAGGCTACGGGAACTAAACTTCACATCCCTGGAAGGCAGAAGATTAAGGGGAGACATTATCACTGTTTACCAAATTCTCAGAAGAATTGACAGAGTGGACAAAGACCAACTATTTAGCATGGGTGAAACACGAACAAGGGGACAGAGGTGGAAAATTAGTTCCCAAATGAACTTCAGAGACATTGTAATTTTTGTTTCAGAGTCAGAGTAGTTAAATGCTTGAATGCATTAGGCAGTGATGTGGTGGAGGCTGACTCCATACACAGTTACAAATTTAGATATGATAGAGCCCATTAGGCTCAAGAATCTGTAAACCAGTTGATTGACAGTAGAGAGGCGGAACCAAAGAGCCAATGCACAATCCCCGCAAGTAAAACTAGGCGAGTGCACAAAATGCACACAGTCATTACATCCCTGACACACACAGACTACGCTAGAACCTGGCTAATGTGCGCGTGAGCAAAGGCTCAACCTGTTCTCACGTATATATTTATGGTTAAGCCAGCAAGATCTGGAACCTCCTTAACGTGGAGTCCAGATCCTAAAACTGGAAGGGCTGGGGGGGTGTCCAGGCGCTCAATGTCCACAGAGAGGGGAGAGGGGAGGGGGGTGGATGGGTGGGATCCAATCGCACAAGTGGTCCACTGCTCGCTGCCCACTTGAAAAGAGAGACGGACATGGTGAAAGAATCTCAGAATTGCGTCTCCTTGCAGAGGGCTTGCTGCACTATTAAATATTTCTCCTGGGAGGGCAACCTGGCCCTCATATTTGATCTATTTTTTCAGTTCCAGTTAGGGCAACATTTTATTTAGGCGCTTGGCAGTCAGAGAATTTTACCTTTAAAACCGTGTGTGATTTGTGAATTACAGTATATATATATATATATATATATATATATATATATATATATATATATATATATATATATATATATCTATATCTATATATATATATATATATATATATATATATATATATATCTATATATATATATATATATATCTATATATATATCTATATATATATATATATCTATATATATATATATATACCAATCCCGCATACTCCAGGATTGGTCTCACACATGGTATACTAAGTTCTGAAAGATTCCTTACACAAGTTTGTAAAGACCGTTCTTATGTTAGCCAACCTTGCAAATGCCGCTGATGTTATCCTCTTGATATGGGCTTCAGGGGACAGGTCTGGCGTGATATCAATCTCCAGGTCTTTCTCTCTCTCTCTGACTCTTGACGAATTTCATCTCCCAAATGACACCTTGTATCTGGCCTCCTGCTCCCTACATCTATCTTCATTACATTTATTTGCTTGGGTTAAACTTTAACAACCATCTGTTCGACCATTCCAGCAGCTTGTCCAGGTCTTCTTAAAGCCTCAAGCTGTCCTCCTCTGTCTTAATCCTTCTCATAATTTTGGCGTCGTCAGCAATCATTGAGAGGAATGAGTCTATACCCTCTGGGATATCATTTACGTAGATCAGAAACAGTATAGTCCCAGTACAGAGCCCTGTGGGACTCCACTGGTGATTTCACGCCAATCTGAGGTCTTGCCCCTCACTGTAACTCTCTACTTCCTATAGCTTAGGTACTCCCTAATCCACTGGAGCGCCCTACCAGTTACTCCTGCCTATTTCTCCAGCTTATGTGCCAGCGTTTTATGGGTACTGTGTCATAGGCTTTCCGTCTGTCCCAAAAAATGCAGTCCGCCCTTTTTCTCTTTCTTGCGTGTGTGTGTGTGTGTGTGTGTGTGTGTGTGTGTGTGTGTGTGTGTGTGTGAGAGAGAGAGAGAGTGTGTGTGTTTACAATTTGTATTTACTATTGTGTCTGCAGAATCGACTGTTAGATTTTGGACCCCGCGTTTCTAACCAATCTATTTTTCCTCTACATCTACTACATATATACTTATACATATACATGTAGACTACATATATATGTAAACTACATTTATATGTAGACAACATATATATGTAGACAACGTGTATATATATACGACATATACATTCACACACACACATTCACATTCACACCCACACCCACACACACACACACACACACACACACACACACACACACACACACACACACACAAACACACACATAGGGAGCCGGTGGCCGAGCGGACAGCACGCTGAACACGTGATCCTGTGATCCCGGCTTCGATCCCGGGATCGACTGGGGAGAAACGATGGGGAGAGTTTCTTTCACCCTCTGCCCCTGTTACCGAGCAGTAAATAGGTACCTGGGAGTTAGTTAGCTGTCATGGGCTGCTTCCTGGGTTGTGTGTGGTGTGAATAAAAAGTAGTAATAGTAGAAACAGTTGATTGACAGTTGAGAGGCGAGCCGAAAGAGCAGAGCTCAATCCCCGCAAGCACAACTAGGTGAATACACACACACACACACACACACACACACACACACACACACACACACACACACACACACACACACACACACACACATTACCAGGAAGCAGCCCGTAGAAGCTATCTAACACCCTGGTACCTATTTACTGCTAGGTGAACAGGCCATCAGGGTGAAAGAATCTCTGCCTATTTATTTTCGCCTCGAGGCCCCTGTATGTGTGGTAGTGTGTTTAGGATCCCGAGTGCATTAGGAGGATGTGAGTGAATAAAAGAAGCAAAAATGAATGAACCTGTAAATAAATTCAACCACTAATCGATACTAGAAAATCTAGAAAAAAAATACTTAGTTTCCGGAGTATCCACAAATAACATTGGGTCACATTTGTTGTAGGAGGAATATATTAAATTACATCCAACGGCTACCTCGTGATAAACGCCGTCATGCCAACATTTCCAAAATGGGGATTTGCCCTTGGTTACGAATAGGGATTTACCTACTATGTATTCAGCAATCATTATCCGTACAAATACAATTACAAACCCCCCCCGGGATTCAATTACAAAAGATTATTACCGACCCGGGATTCAGCAATGGGAATCAGGCAGCAGTTGACAAAACAGGAATTCTGGAATGGCCACCACGCAGAGCGTACCTGATGGGAATTTGCCAATAATTAGCAAGGTGAATACGAATAAGCAAACAATAAGGACGCGAGGAAATTCCACTTCCACTGAATTCCAAGAATCTGGAAAACAGATCAGTTAAAGCAGGTGCCCCACAAGGGCTTTACAGTGTGGGAAATCAGGACAAAAATATAGCGTTTAATTTCACTTTTGTTAATCTGTTGGATGTTTAGCACATTATTTTAGCAATATTCACTGATACTATATTTTGACCACCATCCTGGCCCTTCACCACCATCCTGGCCCTTCACCACCATCCTGGCCCTTCACCACCATCCTGGCCCTTCACCACCATCCTGGCCCTTCACCACCATCCTGGCCCTTCACCACCATCCTGGCCCTTCACCACCATCCTGGCCCTTCACCACCATCCTGGCCCTTCACCACCATCCTGGCCCTTCACCACCATCCTGGCCCTTCACCACCATCCTGGCCCTTCACCACCATCCTGGCCCTTCACCACTAATTTTCCTCATCACTGTAACCATCTTCACAACACAATGTCTCCGTTAAACTACACAAAAGTAACTAATCACGCTGAAAATATTCCGCTGAACGAATCTAAGTGAGGATGGCGTCTGCTGTTTAAACGAGTATAGAAAATTATATAATATGCCCTCTCTCACCCCTCTTCCCTAGCATCACCCCCTCCCCCCCCCCCTCCTCTCTCTCTCTCTCTCTCTCTCTCTCTCTCTCTCTCTCTCTCTCTCTCTCTCCCCCCTCTCTCTCTCTCTCTCTGTCGTGTGTGGTAGATTGGAGGCAGGTCTGGTATTGGGCATGTGCCGGGTTCAATACCACTCTGGTGTACCACCTACTCCTGCCTTCCTCTAATTAACACAGTGTTCCCTTCTATGTAGAGAGAACGGGGAGTAATACTCTCTCGAACCAAAAGAAAATTGTTCCAAGTCTAACTTTAATTAAAAATTTGACAAATATGAAATTCCGTTATTTGTTTCCCTTCACCCGTGGATACTACTGTGTGTGTGTGTGTGTGTGTGTGTGTGTGTGTGTGTGTGTGTGTGTGTGTGTGTGTGTGTGTGTGTGTGTATGTGTGTGTGTGTGTGTGTGTGTGTGTGTGTGTGTGTGTGTGTGTGTGTGTGTGTATGTGTGTGTGTGTGTGTGTGTATAAGTGTGTGTGTGTGTGTGTATAAGTGTGTGTGTGTGTGTGTGTGTGTGTGTGTGTGTGTGTGTGTGTGTGTGTGTGTGTGTGTGTGTGTGTGTGTGTGTGTGTGTGTGTGTATTCACCTACTTGTATTCACCTAGTTGTGCTTGCGGGGGTTCAGCTCCGCTTTTTCTGCCCGCCTCTCAACTGTCAATCAACTGTTTCTACTACTACTACTACTACTATTTTTTTTCCACACCACACACACACACACACCCCAGGAACCAGCCCGTGACAGCTGACTAACTCCCAGGTACCTATTTACTGCTAGGTAACAGGGGCATAGGATGAAAAAAACTCTGTCCATCGTTTCTCACCGGCGCCCGGGATTGAACCCGGGACCACAGGATCCCGTGTCCAGCGTGCTGTCCGCTCGGCCACCGTGTATGTGTGTGTGTGTGTGTGTGTGTGTGTGTGTGTGTGTGTGTGTGTGTGTGTGTGTGTGTGTGTGTGTGTGTGTTGGTTTTAACTAGATTTGTCATACTTGTGTTGTACTCACCTATTTGTGACTGAAGAATCGAGCTTTGGCTGCTGGACCCCGCCGCCCTTTAACCCGCCTGTTGTCAAAGCATATACATCCTGACCTATTTACCTATCAAAGCAAATTTGAAAATGATGAGGTTTCGTTTTTCATCCTGCTCCTTTTGGTTTAACGAAATTTATAATACTTGTATTGGTTTACTGAGGTTTCTAATACCTGTGAAGGTTCTCAACATTTTAACACCTGGTGTCGATTTATTGAGGTATAAAATGGAAATAGGCATATAATGGTTTAGTAATTACGGATTACGATAGGTTAAATATAAACTTTTTAAATGGACTAACAATTTGGTATAAACAGAAACTGGAATTAAAAAAACAGGGATGCGAGGACATATGGTTGGATCTAGATAGAGACATACCACGAATGGGCATTTAAGTCTATTGCACTTTTTAATGTAGGCCTATTGAAGTGTTTATGTAGGTTTATACTGCATTTATTTAGTCCTATGAATAGTTTTAGGTAGGCTTAAGAAGGTTTTTTTATGTGAGCCTACTGCATTGTTTGTATAGGCTAAGTGCAATGGTTTATATAGGCCTACTGCAATGTTTCTGATGCTGTACTAACAACGTTTATTTAATGTACGGCAGCGTTCATGAACGCCTGTTGCAGTGTTTCTTACGAATGCCTACTTTATTGTTTCGTATGTAGGCCTACTGAGATGTTTCACATGAGGCCTACATATTATTTATATAATTCACTAAATTTTTAATTATTAAATTTTGTCCCGAAGGGCGAGTTTATTGGGCAGCGCCACTCATCTTGTGAGTGGACACACCGCCATAGCAGCATAAACAACACTCCCAAATAGGAAGAAAACCCGCTGGGTTGTTCATCCTGTCACTTGTACTGTAGTTCTTAATTATAATTTTGGTCCGTTTATTCTGCGAGTTTACTTCCAGCAGTTTAAACCTCTTACCATCGTAGTCATAGTTATTGTTGAAGAACTGCAAGGCTCTGGCCCCAAACACCCGCAAGACGACATTGCTACCTACAAATCTGCTCTCAGTGCGGCGCTGGTCTCTATGGGTGCGGGCGGCGTTAATGATCCATCTGTACGTCTCTGCTGATCCCTTACCCGGTGTAGTAGAGAAAATTAGGGTGTTCCATTCACCATCTGCGGTTGGTTGTTGTTGTGGTCGATGATGATGATGTTGCTGGTCTCGTTGTGGTTGTTCATGTTGTCGTTGTAGTTGCAACAATTGTTTCCTTTCCTGTCTCTTAGATGTTCTGCTCCTGGATGTTTCGTACCCGCCTTCATCTGCCGATGAATTTTCGCTCCCGCCATCACTGTTGGTAGTCCCCGGGGGTGGAGCCTCACCCACGCCAGGGTGGGAGTGTGGTGGTGGAGCCTCACCCACGCCAGGGTGGGAGTGTGGTGGTGGAGCCTCACCCACGCCAGGGTGGGAGTGTGGTGGTGGAGCCTCACCCACGCCAGGGTGGGAGTGTGGTGGTGGAGCCTCACCCACGCCAGGGTGGGAGTGTGGTGGTGGAGCCTCACCCACGCCAGGGTGGGAGTGTGGTGGTGGAGCCTCACCCACGCCAGGGTGGGAGTGTGGTGGTGGAGCCTCACCCACGCCAGGGTGGGAGTGTGGTGGTGGAGCCTCACCCACGCCAGGGTGGGAGTGTGGTGGTGGAGCCTCACCCACGCCAGGGTGGGAGTGTGGTGGTGGAGCCTCACCCACGCCAGGGTGGGAGTGTGGTGGTGGAGCCTCACCCACGCCAGGGTGGGAGTGTGGTGGTGGAGCCTCACCCACGCCAGGGTGGGAGTGTGGTGGTGGAGCCTCACCCACGCCAGGGTGGGAGTGTGGTGGTGGAGCCTCACCCACGCCAGGGTGGGAGTGTGGTGGTGGAGCCTCACCCACGCCAGGGTGGGAGTGTGGTGGTGGAGCCTCACCCACGCCAGGGTGGGAGTGTGGTGGTGGAGCCTCACCCACGCCAGGGTGGGAGTGTGGTGGTGGAGCCTCACCCACGCCAGGGTGGGAGTGTGGTGGTGGAGCCTCACCCACGCCAGGGTGGGAGTGTGGTGGTGGAGCCTCACCCACGCCAGGGTGGGAGTGTGGTGGTGGAGCCTCACCCACGCCAGGGTGGGAGTGTGGTGGTGGAGCCTCACCCACGCCAGGGTGGGAGTGTGGTGGTGGAGCCTCACCCACGCCAGGGTGGGAGTGTGGTGGTGGAGCCTCACCCACGCCAGGGTGGGAGTGTGGTGGTGGAGCCTCACCCACGCCAGGGTGGGAGTGTGGTGGTGGAGCCTCACCCACGCCAGGGTGGGAGTGTGGTGGTGGAGCCTCACCCACGCCAGGGTGGGAGTGTGGTGGTGGAGCCTCACCCACGCCAGGGTGGGAGTGTGGTGGTGGAGCCTCACCCACGCCAGGGTGGGAGTGTGGTGGTGGAGCCTCACCCACGCCAGGGTGGGAGTGTGGTGGTGGAGCCTCACCCACGCCAGGGTGGGAGTGTGGTGGTGGAGCCTCACCCACGCCAGGGTGGGAGTGTGGTGGTGGAGCCTCACCCACGCCAGGGTGGGAGTGTGGTGGTGGAGCCTCACCCACGCCAGGGTGGGAGTGTGGTGGTGGAGCCTCACCCACGCCAGGGTGGGAGTGTGGTGGTGGCGGCCAGATGTGCCAGGCATACTCACATGTGCGATTGTCTGTGTGTGTTGTTGCTGCTCCTGCTGCTCTTGTCTTGTCTGACTTCTGGTTGTCCTCATCTATTTGTCTATGACTATGTAGTTGTCACGTGTGGCAGTAAAGGCACTATACAGTACTGTATACACTAGCTAGGAGGTGAGCTAGCAGGTTCCTCATGTAAACACCACCAGCTGCTCAGGGAGACCGCGACGTTATATAGAGAGGGCACAGGGGCTATAACACCCAGGTACCTGGGAGGGGACCCACACTGCTCCCCTCACGGAACCCCTGATACTGACACACCTTGCAATGTTTGTCTTAATGTCTGACCAGGCCACACTGTTCAACGCTCACTATCAACTATGGTTGATAACCAAATTTTTGAACACCTGCTACTGTGGCAGCTGTGTTATTAGACACTCTACAGGCTGGGCCATACGGCTAGGCCTATGTCACGAGGACAAGGGCACATCTCCACCATCCTGTCCCCAGGCTCTGGGTCAGGACTCACTAAACTGCTCCCTTTCCCGCTCGGCACTCAGCCCCGGCACCCAGCCCAGGCACCCAGCCCCGGCACCAAGCCCCAGCACCTAGCCCCGGCACCCAGCCCCGGCACCCAGCCTAGGCACCCAGCCCAGGCACCCAGCCCAGGCACCCAGCCCCAGTAACCAGCCCCGGCACCCAGCCCCGGCACCCAGCAACCAGCCCCGGCATCCAGCCCAGGCACCCAACCCCGGCACCAAGCCCCGGCAACCAGCCCCAGTAACCAGCCCCGGCAACCAGCCCCAGTAACCAGCCCCGGCACCCAGCCCTGGCACCCAGCCCCGGCACCCAGCCCCAGCACCCAGCCCCGGCACCCAACCCCAGCACCCAGCCCCGGCACCCAGCAACCAGCCCCGGCACCCAGCCCCGGCACCCAGCAACCAGCCCCGGCACCCAGCAACCAGCCCTGGCACCAAGCCCCGGCACCCAGCCCCAGTAACCAGCCCCGGCATCCAGCAACCAGCCCCGGCATCCAGCCCAGGCACCCAGCCACGGCACCCAGCCCTGGCACCCAGCCCCGGCACCCAGCCACGGCACCCAGCCATGGCACCCAGCCCCGGCACCTAGCCACGGCACCCAGTCCCAGTAGCCAGCCCCGGCACCCAGCCCCGGCACCCAGCCACGGCACCCAGCCCCAGTAGCCAGCCCCAACACCCAGCCCCAGTAACCAGCCCTGGCACTCAGCCCCAGTAACCAGCCCCGGCACCCAGCCCCGGCACTCAGCCCCAGTAACGAGCCCCGGCACCCAGCCCCGGCACTCAGCCCCGGCACCCAGCCCCGGCACTCAGCCCCGGCACCCAGCCCCGGCACTCAGCCTCAGTAACCAGCCCCGGCACCCAGCCCCGGCACCCAGCCCCAGTAACCAGCCCCGGCACCCAGCCCCGGCACCCAGCCCCAGTAACCCGCCCCCGGCACCCAGCCCCGGCACCCAACCCCAGCACCCAGCCCCGGCACCCAGCAACCAGCCCCGGCACCCAGCCCCGGCACCCAGCAACCAGCCCCGGCACCCAGCAACCAGCCCTGGCACCAAGCCCCGGCACCCAGCCCCAGTAACCAGCCCCGGCACCCAGCAACCAGCCCCGGCATCCAGCCCAGGCACCCAGCCACGGCACCCAGCCCTGGCACCCAGCCCCGGCACCCAGCCACGGCACCCAGCCCTGGCACCCAGCCCCGGCACCTAGCCACGGCACCCAGTCCCAGTAGCCAGCCCCGGCACCCAGCCCCGGCACCCAGCCACGGCACCCAGCCCCAGTAGCCAGCCCCAACACCCAGCCCCAGTAACCAGCCCTGGCACCCAGTCCCAGTAACCAGCCCCGGCACCCAGCCCCGGCACTCAGCCCCAGTAACCAGCCTCGGCACCCAGCCCCGGCACTCAGCCCCGGCACCCAGCCCCGGCACTCAGCCCCGGCACCCAGCCCCGGCACTCAGCCTCAGTAACCAGCCCCGGCACCCAGCCCCGGCACTCAGCCCCGGCACCCAGCCCCGGCACTCAGCCTCAGTAACCAGCCCCGGCACCCAGCCCCGGCACCCAGCCCCGGCACCCAGCCCCAGTAACCAGCCCCGGCACCCAGCCCCGGCACCCAGCCCCAGTAACCCGCCCCCGGCACCCAGCCCCGGCACCCAACTCCGGCCAACACATAAACTCTGGAGTGTGTTTATGCGACATGATTTGCATACTGCCGGATGCCAAGCTTCGCCTGCCCTTCTCCCGCATATTTCAGAGTATTGACAGGTGCATAAGCAGGTAACACTACGCTCTATTAATGGGGAACAACGGGGACGACCCCGACCCATCAATGTCATTTATTCCAGGGTGAATGGAACACGTGAAAGTCTAGGGACCTCACCAGCCACATTTCATCACCACGACTTTATTGCTAGTCAGCATGGGAACCTCAACTTATATTATATTATATATATATATATATATATATATATATATATATATATAATATATATATTAGGGGTGGAAGATCGGTCCCCCATGGGAAGACACTATATTGTTACATTACAAAAATATAAATACAAAAACATAATAATTAATTAGAAAATAACAAATTGTAATTACAGTTACAAAATTTTGAGGTTATTCTATAGGTTCGAACTCGCCTCCTTGTACTCTCCGACATCATCTAATAGATACATCAGGCTCTCTTGATTTCGCTGTGCATCGGTAATCTATGTATGTCACGTCCTCTTACTTATGGCTGTACATCATTCACACAATATACTGTAATTCCACGTTCTCTCTATTTGGATTATAAGTTTCTTGTAATTTAGTATTTTCTCCAACAAGTCTTCAACTGGAGATCTGAACAGTTGAAGGGTGATTAGAAATAGCAACCTCTCGATGCAATAAAAAAAAAAACTCTCTTTCACTATCTCAGTCTATCTCATTCTCTCTCTCTCTCTCATGCTTACAACCCTCCTTTCCCCACCCACCTGACAGTAGGGGTTCGACCCCCAGCCAGAACTTCAGTGAACAGTTGTTGGACGCCTCGGGGTTGCACAGCTGGTTCCCACTCACCAGAAAATATCAGTCCTCATTTTTATATTGTCGACAAGTTTTTGTCGAATTAAATTAGTATTCAACGTATTGATTAAAGGTCGCTGTATCAGTAATTCGCTGTATCAGTAATTCGCTGTATCAGTAATTTGCTGTATCAGTAATTCGCTGTATCAGTAGTTCGTTGTATCAGTAATTCGCTGTATCAGTAATTCACTGTACCCGTGATTCTCTGAATGAGTAACTCGTGGTTTCTTTAATGTATGTTTGATGTTGTCTACTGATGTTGTTTATTCCCCTGGGTGGGTAATGTTGAGCTCTAGCTCCCCACACCGGGACGGGAGCCAATGACGGTCGAGTCAAACGACTGCATCATCCGGGTCCACAGCCACCGACGTATTCAGTCCGTCCGTGACGGGAGGTCGGACCGTGACGACAGGTCCGACCGTGACGGCAGGTCCGACCGTGACGACAGGTCCGACCGTGACGACAGGTCCGACCGTGACGACAGGTCCGACCGTGACGGCAGGTCCGACCGTGACGGCAGGTCCGACCGTGACGGCAGGTCCGACCGTGACGGCAGGTCCGACCGTGACGGCAGGTCCGACCGTGACGGCAGGTCCGACCGTGACGGCAGGTCCGACCGTGACGGCAGGTCCGACCGTGACGGCAGGTCCGACCGTGACGGCAGGTCCGACCGTGACGACAGCTCAGTAGCACTAGAACTATGTTCAAACCGCATACCTCTAAGAAAAAAGAGGAAGAGATGCAGATTGGAACGGGAACGTCGTTCCCTCTATAGGCGAAGAAAACGAATCGCGGAACAACTTGAAAATCTCAAGAACGGCGAAGAAGGCTAGGCAGAGAAATAGAAACAATTGAACTCATGCTTCAAGAATCATACAAAACCCAGAAGAGGCAAAGAGAGCAAAAGGCCATCAGTGAAATAGAGAGAAATCCGAAATATTTTTTCTCCTATGCAAAATCAAGATAAAAAAAACACATCTGGTATCGGCCCTTGCGAAAAGGAGATGGAACTTCCACCGATGACAACAAAGAAATGAGCGAGATACTGAGGAAACAGTACGACTCTGTTTTCAGCGAGCCACTAAACACACTAAAGATTGCTAACCCAAATGAATTTTTCATGGATATGATACCAACATCAAATCATATATCAGACGTCACCCTGTCCCCACTGGATTTTGAAGAAGCCATAAACAGTATGCCTATGCACTCTGCACCAGGCCCGGATTCTTGGAACTGCATATTCATCAAGAACTGTATAAAACCACTATCGCAGGCCCTTCACATTCTTTGGAGACAAATCCTAGATACTGGCGTTATCCCTGAAATACTAAAAACAGCAGAGATAGCACCATTCCATAAAGGAGGAAATAAGGCAGAGGCAAAAAATTTCAGACCGATAGAACTAACATCGCACATAATAAAAATTTGAGAGAGTGCTAAGAATTAAGATTACAAAATACATGGAATGACAGACCTCTCCATAGCCCCTGACAACATGGTTTCAGAACTGGGCGCTCTTGCCGGTCACAGTTGCTGGACCACTATGACATGGCATTAGATGCCATGGAAGACAAAATGCTGATGTAATTTACACAGATTTCGCAAAAGCTTTTGACAAATGTGACCATGGTGTGATTGCACACGAAATGCGTTCAAAAGGAAACACCGGAAAAATAGGCAGATGGGTCTACAATTTTCTGACTAACAGAACCCAATGTGTAATAGTCAACATAATAAAATCCAGCCCATCAACATTGAAGAGCTCAGTCCCTCAGGGTAATGTTCTTGCTCCAGTACTTTTTCTCATCCTCATATCGGACATAGACAAGGACACAACCTATAGCACTGTATCATCCTTTGTAGATGACACTAGGATCTTCATGAGAGTTGGCAACATAGAGGACACGGCAAACCTCCAGTCAGATGTAGATTAGGTCTTTCTATGGGCTACAGAAAAAAAACATGGTGTTTAATGAAGATAAGTTCCAGCTCATGCGCTACGGTAAAAATGAAAATATAAAAACAGAAACCACATACAAAACTCAGGCAAATCATAACAAACAACGAAAAGCAATGTATAGGATCTGGGTGTACTCATGTTGGAAGACCTTACCTCTAAAGAACACAATAAAGTAGCCGTCACAACTGCAAGAAAAATGACAGGTTGGATAACAAGAACTTTTCACACTAGAGATGCTGTACCGATGATGATACTTTTCAAAACGCTTGTGCTCTCTAGAGTGGAATACTGCTGCACAATGACAGGCCCTTTCAAAGCTGGAGAAATTGCTGACCTGGAGAGCGTGCAGAGATCCTTCACTGCTAGAATCCAATCAGTAAAACATCTAAACTACTGGGACCGACTAAAGAGCTTAAATCTGCATTCCCTTGAGCGCAGGCGCGAGAGATACATAATAATCTATACGTAGAAAATAATAGAGGGGCTGGTCCCAAACCTGCAAACAGAAATAACACCACATGAGACCAGGAGGCATGGTAGGATGTGCAGTATACGCCCGTTGAAGAGCATAGGTGCAACAGGTCCTCAGAGAGAACTCAGAGGCCAACATCAGAGGCCCGAGACTGTTCAACACGCTTCCACTGCACATAAGGGGCATAATTGACCGACCCCTCACAGTGTTCAGGAGAGAACTTGACAAACACCTCCAAAGGATACCTGATTAACCAGGCTGTGACTCATACGTCAGGCTGCGAGCAGCCGCGTCCAACAGCCTGGTTGATTAGTCCAGCAACCAGGAGGCCTGGTCGACGACCGGGTCGCGGGGACGCTAAGCCCCGGAAGCACCTCAAGGTAACCTCAAGGTAGGACCGTCCGTGACGACAGGACCGTCCGTGATGACTGGTCCGTCCGTGACGACCTAACTGTCCGTAACGACAGGTCCGTCCGTGACAGGTCCGTCGTTTATGGCCAAGTCAGAGACCGACATGAATTAGTGTTCACGGTCCACCAGCCTGACTGACCTCTCTACCAGCAAGGTCTCTGCCCTTAACATATTGCTGTTATTCTCAAATTTCTCCACTGTTTCCACTTTTGTGTGTGTGTGTGTGTGTGTGTGTGTGTGTGTGTGTGTGTGTGTGTGTGTGTGTGTGTGTGTGTGTGTGTGTGTGTGTGTGTGTGTGTGTGTGTGTGTGTGTTTTGCTGTAATTAGCAAGAGTCAGCGCCGCCCATCAATCATTCGTTTAGCTTTTTTTTCCTTCAATTGAACAAAAAAGAGAATCTCTGAGGGAGTCCGAATGTACTTTTCGCTAGGAGAGAGTCAGAACACAAATGTTGTGTTGGGAACTTATTCTATCGTTTGTAGAGCATTTACGGAGTAAACTTTTCTAAACAAGAACGTTCTGAGCTACACTGAGGCCACATCAGTGGGCGGCCACACTACCACATTTATACTGTTGGGTAAAGTGTGAGACTGAAACACACACACACACACATAGGACACACACACACACATGGACACACACACACGGACAAACACACGCACACACACACACATGGACACACACACGAACACACACACACGGACACACACACACACAGGCCACACACACGCACACTTAGGACACACACACTTACACACACATATACACATGGACACATACACACACATATACACATGGACACATACACACACACAGGCCACACACACGCACTCATAGGACACACGGACACATAGTTGAATCCACCACACACATTGTTTGCGAATGATGCAATGCGAATGAGAATAGTTTGAGACAAGAGGATTGTAAGATACTCCATGATGACTGAGACAAGCTGCTGCAGAGATGGTACGAGAAATGGCTACTTGAGTACAACACAAGGCAAGTGTTATGTCATGACAACGGGAACAGGTTACAGGAGACCAAAATAATACAAAACACAATGTAACATATAGGAAGAGACGCTAAAGTGAGACATAAGAAAACAAGAACATGTTCAGAGGTTTGTAACCACGAACGTGTGTGTGTGTGTGTAATTACCTAAGTGTAATTACCTAAGTGTAGTTACAGGATGAGAGCTACGCTCGTGGTGTCCCGTCTTCCCAGCACTCTTTGTGTGTGTGTGTGTGTGTGTGTGTGTGTGTGTGTGTGTGTGTGTGTGTGTGTGTGTGTGTGTGTGTGTGTGTGTGTGTGTATTAACCTAGTTGTATCCACCTAGTTGTGTTTGCGGGAGTTGAGCTTAGCTCTTTCAGCCCGCCTCTCAACTGTCAACAACAGTTATAAGCTACTACTTTTTCTCACACACACACACACACACACACACACACACACACACACACACACACACACACACACACACACACACACACACACACACACACACACACACACAGGCAGCAGCTCCGTAATAGCTATCTAAGTCCCAGGTACCTATTTACTGCTAGGTAACAAGGGCATTCAGGGTGAAAGAAACTTTGCTCATTTGTTTCAGCCTGGTCCGGAACTCGAACCCGGGTCACAGAATTACGAGTCCTGGGCGCTGTCCACTCAGCTACCAGACCCCTGTGTGTGTGAGTGAGTAAGAGAGAGTATTCACCTAGTTGTGTTTGCGGGGGTTGAGCTTTGCTCTTTCGGCCCGCCTCTTAACTGTCAATCAACTGTTTACTAACTACTGTTTTTTTTCTCCACACCACACACACACACACACACCCCAGGAAGCAGCCCGTGACAGCAGACTAACTCCCAGGTACCTATTTACTGCTAGGTAACAGGCGCATTCAGGGTGAAAGAAACTTTGTCCATTTGCTTCTGCCTCGTGCGGGAATCGAACCCGCGCCACAGAATTACCTGTCCTCCGCGCTATCCACCAGGCTACCAGGCCCCCTAGGGGGCATAGTAGCCTGCGTGTGTACTCACCTAGTTGTACTCACCTAGTTGTGTCTGCAGGATCGAGCATTGACTCTAGGATCCCGCCTTTCGAGCATTGGTTGTTTACAGCAATGACTCCTGTCCCATCTCCCTATCATACCTGGTTTCAAAATTATGAATAGTATTTGCTTCCACAACCTGTTCCTGAAGTGCATTCCATTTTTCCACTACTCTCACGCTAAAAGAAAACTTCCTAACATCTCTGTGACTCATCTGAGTTTCCAGCTTCCATCCATGTCCCCTCGTTGTGTTACTATTCCGTGTGAATATTTCGTCTATGTCCACTCTGTCAATCCCTATATACGTTCCTATCATGTCCCCCCTCTCCCTTCTTCTTTCTAGTGTCGTAAGACACAGTTCCCTCAGGCGCTCCTCATACCCCATCCCTTGAAGCTCTGAGACGAGTCTCGTTGCAAACCTCTGAACCTTTTCCAGTTTCATTATATGCTTCTTCAGATGGGGACTCCATGATGAGGCGGCATACTCTAAGACCGGCCTCACGTAGGCAGTGTAAAGCGCCCTAAATGCCTCCTTACATTGGTTTCTGAATGATGTTCTAACTTTTGCCAGTGTAGAGTCCGCTGCTGTCGTTATCCTATTTATATGTGCCTCAGGAGATAGATTAGGTGTTACGTCGCACACCCAGGTCTCATTCGCGCGACGTCACAGGTAGGCTGTTCCCCTTCATTGTGTACTGTCCCTTTGGTCTCCTATCTCCTAGTCCCATTTCCATAACTTTACATTTGCTCGTGTTGAATTTCAGTAGCCATTTCTCTGAGCATCTCTGCAACCTGTTGTGTGTGTGTGTGTGTGTGTGTGTGTGTGTGTGTGTGTGTGTGTGTGTGTGTGTGTGTGTGTGTGTGTGTGTGTGTGTGTACTTACCTAGTTGTACATACCTAGTTCTGCTTGCGAGGGTTGAGCTCTGGCTCTTTGGTCCTGCTTTTCAACTGTCAATCAACTGATGTACCCGTCTGAACCTATTGGGCTCTATCATATCTAAACTTGAAACTGTATGGAGGCCGCCTCCACCACATCACTTCCTAATGCATTCCACTTGTCAACCACTCTGACACTAAAAAAGTTCTTGCTAATCTCTCTCTGGCTCATTTGAGCATTCATTTTCTTCCTGTATCCCTTGGTGCGTGTGGCCCTTGTGTTAAATAGTCTGACTTTATCTACCGTATCAGTTCCTTTGAGAATCTTGCATGTGATGATCATGTCCCCCCCCCTAACTCTTCTGTCTCCCCGTGACGTGAGGTTTAATTCCCGTAGTCTCTACTCGTTTCTCATAACTCCTCAGTTCGGGTAATAGAGACTGGTGGCAAACCTTTGTTTGTTTGTTTTTACTGGAAAAAGACTAAACTGGAAAAACCTTTTCCAGTTTAGTCTTATGCTTGACAAGATATGGACTCCATGCTGGAGCCGCATACTCCAGGATTGGTCTGACATATGTGGAATACAAAGTTCTGAATGATTCCTTACACAAAATTCTAAAGGCCGTTCTTATGTTGGCCAACCTGGCATATGACGCTAATGTTATCCTCTTGATATGGGCTTCAGGGGACAAGTCTAGTGTGATATCAACCCCCAGGTATTTCTCTCTCTCTGATTCATAAAGAATTTCATTTCCTAACTGATACGTTGTATCTGGCCTCTTGCTCCCTACACCTATCTTTATTACATTGCATTTGCTTGGGTTAAACTAACAACCATTTGTTCGACCAATCCTTCAGCGTGTTCAGGTCTTTCTTCTTGAAGCCTCAAGCTGTCCTTCTCTGTCTTAATTCTTCTCATAATTTTGGCGTCGTCAGCAATCATTGAGAGGAATGAGTTTATACCCTCTGGGAGATCATTTACGTATATCAGAAATAGGATGGGTCCGAGTACAGAGCCCTGTGGGACTCCACTGGTGACGTCACGCCAATCTGAGATCTCGCCACTCACTGTAATATCTGCTTCCTATTGCTTAGGTACTCCCTTATCCACTGGAGCACCTTAAAAGTTACTCCTGCCTGTTGTGTGTGTGTACTCACCTATTTGTGCTTGCGGGGGTTGAGCTTTAAATCTTTGGTCCCGCCTCTCAACCGTCAATCAACAGGTGTACAGATTCCTGAGCCTATTGGGCTCTATCATATCTACATTTAAAACTGTGTATGGAGTCAGCCTCCACCACATCACTGCCTTATGCATTCCACATGTTAACTACTCTTACACTGAAAAATTCTTTCTAACGTCCCTGTGGCTCATTTGGGTACTCAGTTTCCACCTGTGTCCCCTTGTTCGAGTACCACCAGTTTTAAAAAGTTTATCTTTATCTACCCTGTCAATTCCCCTTACGATTTTGTAGGTAGTGATCATGTCTCCCCCTACTCTCTTGTCTTCCAGAGTCGTGAGGTGCATTTCCCGCAGCCTTTCCTCGTAACTCATGCCTCTTTGATCTGGGACTAATCTAGTGGCATACCTATGAACTTTTTCCAGCTTCGTCTTGTGCTTGACAAGGTACGGGTTCCATGCTGGGGCCGTATACTCCAGGACTGGTCCTACATATGTGGTATACAAGTTTCTGAATGATTCCTTACACAGGTTCCTGAAGGCTGTTCTGATGTTAGCCAGCCTCGCATATGCCGCAGACGTAATTCTTTTTATGTGGGCTTCAGGAGACAGGTTTGGTGTGGTATCAACTAGATCTTTCTCTCCCTTCTCTGTGTCGGACATAACAGTTCTCTAAGCCTATATCCCCCAAACATTTTTCCTTTAGTTGTCAGTGTTCTGAATATCTGTTTATGTTGTTCTCCCTTCTCTTCTCCCCTCAACTTCTCCCCCTCGTATCCAAGTCTCACTCATTTTCTCTGTTTCTGTATCTGTCTGTCTCTCTCTCTCTCTCTCTCTCTCTCTCTCTCTCTCTCTCTCTCTCCTGCTCCTCGTAACTTCCTCCCTCCCTCATGTCTTCTAATTCCTCCTCGTTGGTGCTTTTTCATGGTTAATCCTTCTCTTTCATTCGACATTGGAACGCATATCAATTTAATGCTCTCTTTGTCTCTACCTCTCTTGCCTATTTTCTCCCTTCTCTCATTTATCATTCTGTCTTAGTCTGGCTCCCACATTCCCTATAACTGGCCCTATAACTACCAGTTTCTTAGAAGTTTCTTCCTCTTCTTAAACTGCATTTCCTCCCGATTTTTGTTAAAAGTCTTCATTTTATTTCTGTTTAGCTGATAACAAAAACGTAGAAAAAGGGATCTATCTGTTCTGCGATATTTTAAAGACTTTGTTAGTGGCTGCTTTACTGTAGTGACTGTATCGTTTTGTCCACTGTAAATTTTGTCTACCTTAATAACATATCCAAAAGGGCCGTGATGAGGGTTTGAACCTACGTCCGGGATGATCCCAGACGAGCCTTAGTCGACTGCGCCACGACAAGGTCAAAGTAATTGCAACCGGGACTGCTACTGCCTTCACCCGGATCCCGCAGTCTCTCGGAGACACAAACCGGGTTTTTTTTTACAATTCCCCCCAAGCACCAGGGCTCTGTCGACCAAATGATCTATCTCTTCTATGGGATCCGTGTGAGGGCAGTAGCACTGCCGGTTGCAATTCTTATGACCATGTCGTTTTACATATGTTAAAACAAATGCAAACAAACACAGGCCGGTACAGGTACAGTTACACTCTCAGACAGGTACACATACAGTCCCACACAGACAGGTACACATACAATCACACACAGACAGGTACACATACAATCACACACAGACAGGTACACATACAGTCACACACAGACAGGTACACATAAAATCACACACAGACAGGTACACATACAGTCACACACAGACAGGTACACATGCAATCACCCACAGACATGTACACGTACAATCCAGTACACATACAAGCACATACAGGTACGTACTCATGCAACCACTCACAATACGGACACGTACAAGAACACGCAAGACCCACACCAAAACACAAACCCCAAGCCAGAACTCCCATCATGACACAAGGGAAAAAATAACAGGAAAAAAACAACAACCTTGAGATGCAAAAAGTAAACTACTCAAATAGACATGAAAGACGTCGACAAATAGACATGAAAGACGTCGACAAATAGACATGAAAGACGTCGACAAATAGACAAAGAGAGGAGCATTCGTGGCAGCCAAACATGTCAACAACGGGCTGCTTATTTTGTTTCCTCAGAGTACCTCCACAGAGCTGCTGTTCTTCCCAGGACGGAGCTCAGAGCCGCTGTTCTTCCCAGGACGGTGCTCAGAGCCGCTGTTTTTCCGAGGACGGAGCTCAGAGCTGCTGTTCTTCCCAGGACGGAGCTCAGAGCTGCTGTTCTTCCCAGGACGGAGCTCAGAGCTGCTGTTCTTCCCAGGACGGAGCTCAGAGCTGCTGTTCCTCCCAGGACGGTGCTCAGAGCTGCTGTTCCTCCCAGGACGGAGCTCAGAGCCGCTGTTCTTCCCAGGACGGTGCTCAGAGCTGCTGTTCTTCCCAGGACGGTGCTCAGTGCTGCTGTTCTTCCCAGGACGGTGCTCAGTGCTGCTGTTCTTCCCAGGACGGTGCTCAGAGCTGCTGTTCTTCCCAGGACGGTGCTCAGAGCTGCTGTTCTTCCCAGGACGGTGCTCAGAGCTGCTGTTCTTCCCAGGACGGAGCTCAGAGCTGCTGTTCTTCCCAGGACGGAGCTCAGAGCTGCTGTTCTTCCCAGGACGGTGCTCAGAGCTGCTGTTCTTCCCAGGACGGAGCTCAGAGCTGCTGTTCTTCTCAGGACGGAGCTCAGAGCTGCTGTTTTTTCCAGGACGGAGCTCAGAGCTGCTGTTCTTCCCAGGACGGAGCTCAGAGCTGCTGTTCTTCCCAGGACGGAGCTCAGAGCTGCTGTTCTTCCCAGGACGGAGCTCAGAGCCGCTGTTCTTCCCAGGACGGTACTCAGAGCCGCTGTTCTTCCCAGGACGGTGCTCAGAGCTGCTGTTCTTCCCAGGACGGAGCTGAGAGCTGCTGTTCTTCCCAGGACGGAGCTCAGAGCTGCTGTTCTTCCCAGGACGTTCAGTGTTACAGGCGAATGATAATGCAGGAGAAGATATCTCGTTCATCATAACACCCACAAAGAACATATACACGGCTGTGCTTCATCAATCTATATATTCCCTGTCCCTCTTCCTCTCAGGATGCTAAGGCGTACTTTAGCGAAAAGTGAATATTTATATGCCCAAAATCAGACCGTTTTTCATTCAAATTTTGGACTATTCAAGATAACTCGCGATAGGTTTTGCATTATTGTGCAAACCTATGGAAGAAAGCTATATTAAGCTGTATAACATTTGCAATCAAACAAGTTTTTTCTAACATGTTTTAACTAATTTCCTAATATTTTAACAAATGTTAATTTATGATATTTGTAATGATAGAATCATATCACAAGGATGTATACCCAGAGAGGTGTACCCCGCTTCTTAATAAGTACACAGTTTACTTTAGCTCTGGACATCATTGGGCACTACAGTTGGTCAGTAATCACTTGTTAAATGTTAACTAACTCTCAAGCGCTTCCTCCTCTTCTTGATAGTAGATGCAGTTAGCATGAAGGGTGTGTCCCCCGATGACTGCACCGGTACTGATGGTGAGAGACGCGTTAATGTTGAGGATGATGAGAGTTCCAAAAGTGTTGTGTTGTGGTGAAGAGAGAGGAGCGGCGACTACAACAGAGGCGTGTGTTAGAGGGAGACTTGCCACACCGTAGGGCGGGATGTTGTGTTTATGGTGTCAGCTGATCCACGGTGTTGCGGCCAGGCAGGTGTTTCCTGTGTGTAGCTGTTGGTGGCGCCAGGTATAGATGTGGCGCGGGTCAGGTGTGACACAATTTGTTGGTCTTCTGGAGATATTTACAGTGCTTTGACTATTGGTTATTTATCTTGTAATGGGTGGTCACCTCCTCCTAATATATGCTCGACGGTAAAGGGTATTTTAAGTGAGATAAATACTTGTTTGAAGTTTACTCTGGCACTATAGTGTCGGAAACAGTGAAGGAGATAGTACCCATCACCACAGAACTAAGCTCAGATATATCTCTCATCAGTTTTCTACTAAGCTTCTCAATTTTCAGCTTCTACGATGTGTATTAATGTATCTGATAATTTAGCTATCAACATTATAAAATGGACAGTCATTTTTAGGAGAGCAACGATGTACAGCGCTCTTAAAGGGCACCAGTTGTACCTGCAATAGAACGTTCTTTTCCATCCGTTCTATGATACGTGAACATTTAGCATGAAGGTCAATGGGGCACTGTTCTATTTGCACGCGATAAAAATTGTGTTGAATAATTTAATTTCACGAGCAGGGATATAACAAATGGTTTGTCCTGTATGCAAATACTGCAACGTCCCGCCCCCCCCCCGTGACTCTGTTCAAATAAAGCAGCGCCCCCCCCCCCTCCCTCGGGTCTCTGTTCAAATAGAGCAGCGTCCCCCTTCCGGGTCTCTGTTCAAATAGAGCAGCGCCCCCCTTCCCTCGGGTCTCTGTTCAAATAGAGCAGCGCCCCCCCCGGATCTCTGTTCAAATAGAGCAGCGCCCCGCGAATCTCTGTTCAAATAGAGCCGCGCCCCCACTGGGTCTCTTCAAATAGAGCAGCGCCCCCCCCCCGGATCTCTGTTCAAATAGAGCAGTCCCCCTAGGTTCTCTATTCAAATAGAGCAGCCCCAAACTGGTCTTTGATCAAATAGAGCAGAGCTCCCACTGGTCTCTGTTCAATTAGAGCAGCGCCTCCCCCGGGTCTCTGTTCAAATAGAGCAGCGCCCCCCCCCACCGGTCTCTGTTCAAATAGAGCAGCCCCCCCTCCGGGTCTCTGTTCAAATAGAGCAGCCCCCCCTCCGGGTCTCTGTTCAAATAGAGCAGCCCCCCCTCCGGGTCTCTGTTCAAATAGAGCAGCGCCCCCCCCCCCACTGGTTTCTGTTCGAATAGAGCAGCGCCCCCACTGGTCTCTGTTCAAATAGAGCAGCCCCCCCTCACGGGTCTCGGTTCGAATAGAGCAGCTTCCCCACTGGTCTCTGTTCAAATAGAGCAGCGCTCCCCACAGGTCTCTATTCAAAGAGAGCAACGCCCCCACAGGTCTCTGTTCAAATAGAGCAGCGCCCCCACTGGCCTCTGTTCAAATAGAGCAGCGCCCCCACTGGCCTCTGTTCAAATAGAGCAGCGCCCCCCACTGGCCTCTGTTCATATCCCTGTTCAAATAGAGCAGCGCCGCAACTGGTCTCTGTTCAAATAGAGCAGCGCCCCAACTGGTCTCTGTTCACATAGAGCAGCGCCCCCACTGGCCTCTATTCAAATAGAACAGCGCCCCCACTGGCCTCTATTCAAATAGAGCAGCGCCTTCCCCGGGTCTCTGTTCAAATAGAGCAGCGCCCCCCCCTCCGGGTCTCTGTTCAAATAGAGCAGCGCCCCCCCCACACAGGTTTCTGTTCGAATAGAGCAGCGCCCCCCCCCCCCCCTTCCGGGTCTCTGTTCAAAGAGAGACGCGCCCCCCCCCACACAGGTCTCTGTTCAAATAGAGCAGCACCCCCACTGGTCTCTGTTCAAATAGAGCAGCTCCCCCACTGGTCTCTGTTCAAATAGAGCAGTGCCCCCACTGGCCTCTGTTCAAATAGAGCAGCGCCCCCACTGGCCTCTTTTCAAATAGAGCAGCGGCCCCCATGGGTCTCTGTTCATATAGAGCAGCGGCCCCCATGGGTCTCTGTTCATATAGAGCAGCGGCCCCCCCTCCGGGTCTCTGTTCATATAGAGCAGCGGCCCCCCCTCCGGGTCTCTGTTCATATAGAGCAGCGGCCCCCCCTCCGGGTCTCTGTTCATATAGAGCAGCGCGCCCCACTGGTCTCTGTTCATATAGAGCAGCGCGCCCCACTGGTCTCTGTTCATATAGAGCAGCGCGCCCCACTGGTCTCTATTCATATAGAGCAGCGCGCCCCACTGGTCTCTGTTCATATAGAGCAGCGCGCCCCACTGGTCTCTGTTCATATAGAGCAGCGCGCCCCACTGGTCTCTGTTCAAACAGAGCAGCGCCCCACTGGTCTCTGTTCAAACAGAGCAGCGTGCCCCACTGGTCTCTGTTCAAACAGAGCAGCGCGCCCCACTGGTCTCTGTTCAAACAGAGCAGCGCCCACACTGGTCTCTGTTCAAACAGAGCAGCGCCCACACTGGTCTCTGTTCAAACAGAGCAGGGCGCCCCACTGGTCTCTGTTCAAACAGAGCAGCGCCCCACTGGTCTCTGTTCAAACAGAGCAGCGCCCCACTGGTCTCTGTTCAAACAGAGCAGCGCCCCACTGGTCTCTGTTCAAACAGAGCAGCGCCCCACTGGTCTCTGTTCAAACAGAGCAGCGCCCCACTGGTCTCTGTTCAAACAGAGCAGCGCCCCACTGGTCTCTGTTCAAACAGAGCAGCGCCCCACTGGTCTCTGTTCAAACAGAGCAGCGCCCCACTGGTCTCTGTTCAAACAGAGCAGCGCCCCACTGGTCTCTGTTCAAACAGAGCAGCGCCCCACTGGTCTCTGTTCAAACAGAGCAGCGCCCCACTGGTCTCTGTTCAAACAGAGCAGCGCCCCACTGGTCTCTGTTCAAACAGAGCAGCGCCCCACTGGTCTCTGTTCAAACAGAGCAGCGCCCCACTGGTCTCTGTTCAAACAGAGCAGCGCCCCACTGGTCTCTGTTCAAACAGAGCAGCGCCCCACTGGTCTCTGTTCAAACAGAGCAGCGCCCCACTGGTCTCTGTTCAAACAGAGCAGCGCCCCACTGGTCTCTGTTCAAACAGAGCAGCGCCCCACTGGTCTCTGTTCAAACAGAGCAGCGCCCCACTGGTCTCTGTTCAAACAGAGCAGCGCCCCACTGGTCTCTGTTCAAACAGAGCAGCGCCCCACTGGTCTCTGTTCAAACAGAGCAGCGCCCCACTGGTCTCTGTTCAAACAGAGCAGCGCCCCACTGGTCTCTGTTCAAACAGAGCAGCGCCCCACTGGTCTCTGTTCAAACAGAGCAGCGCCCCACTGGTCTCTGTTCAAACAGAGCAGCGCCCCACTGGTCTCTGTTCAAACAGAGCAGTACAACACCGCAGATCTCAGGTAATCATCGTACAATCGACGTTAAATCATCGTTTAATCGACGTTGATTTATTAGTCAATCGACGCTGAATCATCGGTCAATCAACGTTCAATCATCATTCAATCGACGTTGAATCAGTAGCATTTGTCCAATAGGTACTTTACACGTTTGAATGTGGCACTCCGTCTCTTCTTGAAATTTTGAGTTTACATTCTTCTGCGTGTGCGTGCGTGCGTGCGTGCGTGCGTGTGTGTGTGTGTGTGTGTGTGTGTGTGTGTGTGTGTGTGTGTGTGTGTGTGTGTGTCCGTGTCCTCTGCGTATGTATCAACGTGGTATTTTTTATATGTGAAATGTTGTTGTTGTTTAAGATTCAACAACTGGGAACAAAATGTACCAAGTATGTAAAATTGTCCCATAACAAAAGTTATGGTCAGCCCGGAGTAGACTTGTACATGTGTATGTATACAGATTTCATACTGAAAGCTCATAACCTTTTTCAGAAGAAAACGTAAAATTAACAACATATTAGTCATAAAAACAATAGTTTATTCGAGACCGAAATAACACTTTCCTGATCTCTGATGTGATGATTGAACTTGGTTGCACGTAAAAAAACGTGTTCACCGTCAACCCTTCCTCAATCCCTGAGACAATTACGGTAGAACAAGGTGACCGCTTTATTGTATAGTTATCCCTTTTCCTCAATTTTGAGAATACGTTTTCTCTGTCCACGTGACTCTCTGCCCCAAATTGAGGCCATATCTCTGTTAGTGTTCAAATGTGCAACATTGCGATTCATATTGACATTGAAACTCTGGAAAACACATTTAGATGAGTATATTTAGGGGAGTACATTATACTGCTATCTCTGAGGACAAGGGAAGAGTGCAAAAACCGATTGTAATAATAACATAGTTTATCCTAAAGATAAACAGTGTATAGATGAAAGATCTTCTATTTCCTGTCTTTCATGAGCTCTGCACACCTGGTCATCTAGTGTAGTGAAGACCATTCATATCACGATCATTATATATATATATATAAAGAGATGGGTGCAGCGAGTCAATAAGCCAGACAATGAAGAAACAGTGCTAGGATAGTGAGTTTCTCACACACACACACACACACACACACACACACACACGAACTAAGGGGTATGAGCTACGAGGAGAGACTACGGGAATTAAACCTCACGTAACTGGGAGCAGAAGAGTTAGAGGGGACGTGATCATCACATATAAGATTCTCAGAGGAATTGATAGGGTAGATAAAGACAGGCCATTTACCACAAGGGGCACACGCACTAGGGGACATAGGTGGAAATTGAGTGCCCAAATGAGCCATAGAGACGTTAGAAAGATTTTTTCAGTGTCAGAGTAGTAGACAAATGGAATGCATTAGGAAGTGATGTGGTGGAGGCTGACTCCATACACAACTTCAAGTGTAGATATGATAGAGCCGAGTAGGTTCAGGAACCTGTACATTAGTTGATTGACAGTTGAGAGGCGGGACTTAAGAGCCAAAGCTCAACCCCCGCAAGCACAATTAGGTAAGTAAAATTTAGTACACATACACCCACACACATACACAAACACAGTACAGTACTGTGTGTACGGTGTGTAGGATTGGACAGTACACAATGAAGGGGAACTGCCTACCTATAACAATTCGAGAAAGAGACCTGGGAGTGGACGAAACACCTAATCTAACTCCTGAGGCACATATAAATAGTATAACGATAGCAGCGTACTCTACACTGGCGAAAGTTAGAACTTCATTCAGAAACCTAAATGAGGAGGCTTTCAGGGCGCTTTACACTGCCTACGTGAGACCAGTCTTAGAGTATGCCGCGCCATCATGGAGCCCCCCCACCTGAAGAAACACATAGGAAAACTGGAGAAGATTCAGAGGTTTGCGACGAGGCTTGTCCCAGAGTTACGAGGAATGGGATATGAAGAGCGTCTGAAGGAACTGAACCTTACGACACTAGAGAAAAAGGAGAAAGGAGATATGATAGGGACATATAAAATACTCAGGGGAATTGACAAAGTGGAAATAGATGAAATGTTCACACGTAATAATAACAGAACGAGGGGGCATGGTTGGAAACTGGAAACTGAGATGAGACACAGAGTTGTTAGGAAGTTTTCTTTTAGCGTGATAGTGGAAAAATGGAATGCACTTGGGGAACAGGTAGTGGAAGCAAACTCTATTCATACTTTTAAAATTAAGTGTGATAGGGAAATGGGATAGGAGTCATTGCTGTAAACAACCGATGGCTGGAAAGACGGGATCCAGAGTCAATGCTCGATCCTGCAAGCACAAATAGGTAAGTACAAATAGGTGAGTACACACACACACACACACACACACACACACACACACACACACACACACACACAGAGTAGTATACGGAGATGAGTATACTTAAGTGATTATGTTTGGGAGTTAGTCGCAATTCATATAAGTTAGGGCAGATTATGGTAGGGTGAGTTAGAGTACATTAAGTAACATGGGAGTAATGTGTATTATGTTGGTGTAGGTTAGGTTGGGGTAGGGTAGGTTAGGTTGGAGTAAGGGTAGGTTAGGTCTGGTTGGGGTAGGGTAGGTTAGGTTTGGTTGGGTTAGGTTAAGTTGGGGAAGGTTAGTTGAAGAATGGTTGTTATGTTGTCTTTAAGATTGTTACGTCAGGGATGTGATTACATCGGTCTCCTCTGGTCGTGCCAGCAGTACACCGTGTTGAGTATCTGGGAGTGGTTGGAGGATGTGTCGTGAGAGAACGTGGTTTATGTGGTTTTTCAGTCACAGTGGCAGGTCGCTGGGAGGTCTGTACAGCTGAGGATTTCTTACTCTTGGTGCCGGTGGTTGGGGTTTGTGGCAAGTCAGCCTGGGGAGTGACTTGGGTAAGGCGTGCTAAGGAGTTATTTAGGAGTTTTCCATCGTCAGTTCGAACGATGTTTATCCAGTAATGGCAGCTGTGTTTGGGTGGATGTCATAGTCTGTAGATGTCGATGAGATTTCTGTTGGATCAGCCTCGGGGATGGGGTGAGTTACTTGTGTGAAGAATTGAGTTAGAGATCGGTCCAGCGTCTTTTCTAGTGAATTTTCAATGCGAGTGACGAGTTTCAACAAGATCGGGACTACGTTGTACATTTTGGAGGAGAGGATTGGACCCTGGGGGAGCAGGATTGTCAGTGACAGACATATCAGGTACACACAAAGGTTGTGGTCGAGTGTGAGGTAGAGGTTGATGATGGGCTGAGTTAGGTTGTTTCAATACACTACTGTATTGCAGGTTGGTGGTAGGTAGAACCTTAGTTGTTGCTGCTGCTGCTATGTATGAAGGACATTGTTTTAATGTAATGTCATGATGGCCACCACAGTGTGAGCAGGTGAGTGTATCTGATACATAGTCTTGTGTGTGGTGGGAACCACAGCATTTCCCACATTTAATGTCTTTGGTGCAGCCTTTCCAGGTATGGTTAAAACCTTTACATTTAAAGCACTGAGTGGGACGTAGTACGAATACTTCTAGTTTATGGCGGAAGCCGTTAAACCAAACCCATGCAGGGTGAATGTAGTCTACAAAGGTAAGCATAGCAGTGCCTGTATCACTCAATTTTCCGCTTGTTCTATGCATAAATTTTTGACTCTAGAGATTGGAATGTCATCTGCCTGAAGTTGTGCCTTGATGTCGTCTGCACTGATGTCTACAACATGTCGGATTACATATTTCGCTCATCGGTCCCCTAGTGGTTTGTAGCATCTGACTTTGTATCCACAGATGCCAGTAACGTCTGAAAGCTCTAGTTCTTCTCTGTGTTTGAGATCCACTGCGATTAAGTTCTTTTGTTTGTTAGGTCTGATATTGTGCACTTTGATAATAAATATCTTGGGAATTGCATGATATAGGATACTTTCTGTCCTGCTATTTCCGAAAAAATATCCTATCTTCGTCATCAAAGGCAATGATGAAAGTTTGCAGACCAGCAATCTGCCCACCTTGGTTGAGTGGTGGATGTTGGTACAGAGGCCGCCTGGGGCCGGGGTGGTCTCTGTTTACCTCTGCATGATGGCGGCGTCGCGCCTCTAATCTGTTCGCCTCAATGTGATCTTTACTGTCCTGGAAAACTCTCACTGGATCCTCCTCTAGGACCGGGTGACAATCATGAGCTGTGTGTGTGCCAGGTAGCAGTGGTTTCTTAAGACCTTCAAAGGTATCGTGAATGTTTGTAGGAGACGCTGAGCGCACCTCCAGCCGTCGCCATGTTGGAACGCCCTCCATGCTGGGTCAGACCCCACAGTGTTACTGGTTAATGCTTCCTGCGCCTTACTCCTTGTCACGGGAGACATCTCCCGTCACGCAGGGTGCAGTCGCACCTCCATAGATCTCCAGTATCAGCTCTTGATACTGTTAATGGCTCAAAAGGGCCGCCACTTACGGGCTATTCATGCCCGTGCCACCTTTTACGTGGCTTAATCTTTATCAATCAATCAATCTTACTCCTTGTCAAGCATTGTACACATGGTTTCCCATTCTCTCCTCATCTTCCTGATTTTCCCCTGAATATAATCCATGTGCATTTGTTTTTGTCTCAATCTCATCTTGGATTTTTGTTAAATATATCTCTTTTTATTTCAAAGGATTAAATCCTGCATCAAATCGCTCCTCCTCTCAACACATGTCTCTATCACTTTATAAACCTATTCTCCTCTTCCCTGATGCTGCTTCACCTGGTCACCCGCACGGATTTTGTCACTGCAATAAACTACCTTAGACAACAGTGGTCCTAAATACCTTACTTAGTCTGCTGGCATATGAGAGGCGAGTGTATCCAGGTGTGGTCTCGCAGGTGTGGTCTCGCAGGTGTGGTCTCGCAGGTGTGGTCTCGCAGGTGTGGTCTCGCAGGTGGGGTCTCGCAGGTGGGGTCTCGCAGGTGTGGTCTCCCAGGTGGGGTCTCCCAGGTGGGGTCTCCCAGGTGGGGTCTCCCAGGTGGGGTCTCCCAGGTGGGGTCTCCCAGGTGGGGTCTCCCAGGTGGGGTCTCCCAGGTGGGGTCTCCCCCTAGGGGCAGGTGAGGTGGTGGTCGGTGTGTCGTCAACTTTCACACCACTGGTCAACTACACAATGTCTACAACACTTAATTCCAAATACACTATTTTATCTTTCTTCACTTTCTTACGGTTTCTGTCAGCTTACCAGTTATTCATTCACACATAAACACTTGTTTTCACTCCTTGTAAACTGTTCAACCCTACCAACTTAATAAAATAAACACAGGCGCTTCCCAACCCACAACCCTTCACCACGACCGACGACACGACTGAAACTGGAAAACGTTAAAACAAATTCGACTAGGCTAGTCCCGGAGTTGCATGGGATGGGATATGAAGAGCGACTGAAGGAACTGAACCTGACGACACTAGAAAAAAGGAGGGAGCGGGGAAATATGATATCAGCATTCAAAAAGCTTAGGGGGGATTGACTGAATGGAAATAGTATTCCGTGTAAACTTTCCGTCTAACAGAACAAAGGCACGTGAATGGAAGCTGGAAACTTAGAAGAGTCACAGAGAAGTTAGAAAGTTTTCTTTTAGCGTTTAGCGTGAAAGTAGTGGAAAAATGGAATGAACTAAAGGAGCACATTGTGGAAGCAAACACTATTCGTAGCTTTAAAACTAGGTATGATAGAGAAGAACAGGAGTCATTGCTTTAAGAAATTAAAGGCTAGAAAGGCGGGAATCAAGAGCCAACGCTCAATCCTGAAGGCACAAATAGGTGACACACACAATATGTCACCTACAGACAAACACACACACACACATACAATGTGTACTCACCTAGTTGTGCTTGCGAGGGTTGAGCTCTATCTTTCGGCCCGCCTCTCAACTGTCAATCAACTGTTACTAACTACTAACTCCCCCCATCCATACACACAGGAGGCAGCCCGTAACAGTTGTTATCTAGCAGTAAATAGGTATCTGGGAGTTAGACAGCTGTTACGGGCTGCTTTCTCAATGTGTGTGTACTCACACAATTGTGCTCACCTAATTGTGCTTGCGGGGGTTGAGCTCTAACTCTTTGGTCCCGCCTCTCATCCGTCAATCAACTGATGAACAGATTCCTGAGCCTGCTGGACTCTATCATATCTACATTTCAAACTGTGTATGGAGTCAGCCTCCACCACATCACTGCCTAATGCATTCTTCTTGTTAACTACTCTGTCACTGAAAAAGGTTTTTCTAACGTCGCTGTGGCTCATTTGAGTACTCAGTCTCCACCTGTGTCCCCTTGTTCGCATACCACCATGTTAAAAAGTTTATCCTTATCTACCCTGTCAATTCCTCTGATACTTTTGTAGGTAGTGATCATGTCTCCTTTTACTCTTCTGTCTTCCAGTGCCGTGTGGTGCATTTCACGCAGCCTTTCCTCGTAACTCATGCCTCTTAGTTCTGAGACTAGCCTAGTGGCATACCTCTGAACATTTTCCAGCTTCGTCTTGTGCTTGACAAGGTACGGACTCCATGCTGGGGCCGCATACTCCAAGATTGGTCATACATATGCTGTATACAAGGTTCTGAATGATTCCTTACACAGGTTCCTGAAGGCAGTTCTGATGTTAGCCAGCCTCGCATATGCCGCAGACGTAATTCTTTTTATGTGGGCTTCAGGAGACAGGTTTGGTGTGATATCAACTCCTAGATCTTTCTCTCTGTTCGTTTCATGAAGTACTTCATTTCCCATTCGGAATTCTGTGTCTGGCCTCCTGTTTCTACCACCTAGTTTCATGACCTTGCATTTACTCTGGTTGAAATTTGTTGGACCATTCATTCAGTCTGTCTAGGTAATCTTGTAGCCTCCTACTATCATCCTCTGTTTTAATCCACCTAATAATTTTTGCATTAGCAAAAAATGAGAGGAACGATTCTATACCCTCTGGGAGATCATTTACATATACCAGAAAAAGTTCAGTTCCAAGGACTGATCCCTGTGTGTGTGTGTGTGTGTGTGTGGGTGTGTGTGGGGGTGTGTGTGTGGGTGTGTGTGTGGGTGTGTGTGTGGGTGTGTATGTGGGTGTGGGTGTGTGTGTGGGTGTGTGTAGGTGTGTGTGGGTGTGTGTGGGTGTACGTACGTGCGTGTGGGTGTACGTACGTGCGTGTGGGTGTACGTACGTGCGTGTGGGTGTACGTACGTGCGTGTGGGTGTACGTACGTGCGTGTGGGTGTACGTACGTGCGTGTGGGTGTACGTACGTGCGTGTGGGTGTACGTACGTGCGTGTGGGTGTACGTACGTGCGTGTGGGTGTACGTACGTGCGTGTGGGTGTACGTACGTGCGTGTGGGTGTACGTACGTGCGTGTGGGGGAAAAATAGTGGATAGTAACAGTAGATTGACGGTTGAGAGGCGGGCCGAAAGAGCTGAGCTCAACCCCCGCAAGCACAACTAGGTGTGTACACCCCCCCCCCACACACACACACATTCCCATATTCTGTATTTTATAATAGATATATATAAGCGTCAAACAAAGGCAGGTTTTATTTTGTTTAATTTTGAGGTCCGTGTATATTTAAAATGAATATTCGAAATTCCGAATTATTTATCTGATCCGGTCTCCCAAATGAGGTAAAACAATTGAATAATTTACCCTCCATTCATTTTGTGTGAAGTGAACGACACGTCGCCTCATTTGGTGACATCATTTGCATGACGAATTGATAAATTCAACGACAGTTGTAATTTGGTGAATAAAGCTGAGTCCAGAGCCACTACTGATGTGGCACTGTGACACGGGTTGAACTGTGGTTGTGTGACACCTGTGGCACTCGTTGATATGTGACACACCTGTGGCACTCGATGGATATATGACACACCTGTGGCACTCGATGGATATGTGATACACCTGTGGCACTCGATGTATATATGACACACCTGTGGCACTCGATGGATATATGACACACCTGTGGCACTCGATGTATATATGACACACCTGTGGCACTCGATGTATATATAACACACCTGTGGCACTCGTTGATGGGTAAATGACACACCTGTGACACACTACAACTGTCACACAACACCTGTATGTCACACAACAATAATTACGTAACACAGCTGTCATACAAAACTGGTTATCTCCGAGTTACAACATATAACATAAAATGCAGTTTTTGTGTACATATTACAGAACATATATGTTCTGTAATATGTATAGGTATACCTCTACTGTATTTCATGGTATGAATTATATTTTAGCTAAAAAAAAAAAAGAACACACATATGATAAAATCTTTTTCCACCAACTGTTAAATAAAGTATTTTTTGTTCTATTTGTAATCTGCTGTTCTAATGAATTTGATTTAGACAACGAAGTATATCGAGGCAGCCGCGGCTATTGAGGTTTAATGAAGCAATTAGAAAATGTTTGAGGTTTTATAAACAAGGAATTCTGAAAGTGCTCGAACGAGTAAATTCTAGAGAGAGAGGTACTGTTTTTAGTTTTATTTATTTACTAGGATTTGGCTCTCAATATGTTCATTGATTCATCAATACTTGGTCATCTGTATGCTGTCTAATTCATCAATAGCTGGCTGTAAGCATCTTGCCTGTTTCATCAATTGCTGGCTGTAAATATCGTGTCCGATTCATCAATTGCTGGCAGTAAGCTTCTTGACTGATTCATCAATAGATGGCTGTAAACATCCTGCCTGATTCATCAATAGCTGGCTGTAAACGTTTTGCCTGTTTCATCAATAGACTGTCAGATTCATCAAAGGATGGTCATCAATATTACATCTATTTATCATGAGCTGGCCATCTATATCCAGATTCATCAGGAACGGGCCATCTATATCCAGATTCATCAAGAACGGGCTATCTATATCCTGATTCACCAAGAACGGGCTATCTATATCCTGATTCACCAAGAACGGGCTATCTATATCCTGATTCACCAAGAACGGGCTATCTATATCCTGATTCACCAAGAACGGGCTATCTATATCCTGATTCACCAAGAACGGGCTATCAATATCCTTATTCATCAAGAACGGGCTATCTATATCCTGATTCACCAAGAACGGGCTATCTATATCCTGATTCACCAAGAACGGGCTATCTATATCCTGATTCACCAAGAACGGGCTATCTATATCCTGATTCATCAAGAACGGGCTATCTATATCCTGATTCACCAAGAACGGGCTATCTATATCCTGATTCACCAAGAACGGGCTATCTATATCCTGATTCATCAAGAACTGGCTATCTATATCCTGATTCACCAAGAACGGGCTATCTATATCCCGATTCATCAAGAACGGGCTATCTATATCCTGATTCATCAAGAACGGGCTATCTATATCCTGATTCATCAAGAACGGGCTATCTATATCCTGATTCACCAAGAACGGGCTATCTATATCCTGATTCATCAAGAACGGGCTATCTATATCCTGATTCATCAAGAACGGGCTATCTATATCCTGATTCATCAAGAACGGGCTATCTATATCCTGATTCATCAAGAACTGGTCATCAATATTCTAATTCATCAAAGAGGAACCATAAAGAGCTGCAATTCTTCACCAAGAGCCCAACACCAAGCCTGCAGCACAAGCAAGATGAATATTATAAATAAATAATAATAAATATGTTTATTTAGGTAAGGTACATATTTATTTATTATTATTTATTGTTTTTGTTTATTATTTATTTATTATTTATTGTTTTTGTTTATTATTTATTTATTATTTATTGTTTTTGTTTATTATTTATTTATTATTTATTGTTTTTGTTTATTATTTATTTATTATTTATTGTTTTTGTTTATTATTTATTATTTATTGTTTTTGTTTATTATTTATTATTTATTGTTTTTGTTTATTATTTATTTATTATTTATTGTTTTTGTTTATTATTTATTTATTATTTATTGTTTTTGTTTATTTTTTATTTATTATTTATTGTTTTTGTTTATTATTTATTTATTATTTATTATTATTCAGTTGCTTACCGAAGGTCACCTGCACGACGGCCTCTCATCCCCAGAGACTCGGTCCTCAGGGGGCCACAAGCCTCCAGGCAACACCACACATGTGGGCTGCAACACTACACATCTGCAATACCAAAAGTCTTCGTGCAACACCAGAGAATTAAAGGCAATATTAAAGAGACGCCAATAAAGCGACACCACACCACCATCACAACACTACACAGCCTAACACACCACCACAACACTACACAGCCTAACACACCACCACAACACTACACAGCCTAACACACCATCACAACACTACACAGCCTAACACACCACCACAACCGCACATCTCACCACCACCACATCACTCAACACACCACACACCCTCCCAGTCTCTCCAGCTCGCGTTCTCCCTATCTACCACCGTACAAAGCTTCCTCATTTCCTGTTTCTCACAGCCTCCCCATCTCCCTCCTCCCCCACCCCAACACACACACCTCTCCTATCTTCCCCACATATACACCACCCCCAATCTCCCCACAACACCCTCCCCACGTCCTCTGCACCCATCCTGTCACACTCATGCTCACTTTCGCTGTCTTCTCCGTCACTGTAACCAAATGGTTGTGACCAAAATCCATATTTACCATCCGAATATACGTTTAACCTGTCAATATTTGAATTCACAAATATGTAAACAAATGTTAAAGTCTACGGACGCGATTCAGAACATTTCACATTCATCGCTGTCAAGAAGTGGGATACATAGGGGGCCAGATCCCCTTGAGGTGAGGTCACGGAATCTGACTCTGACCTATGACACGCCCCCACAAAATTACAATTAACCCTGCAAAGGTTAACGAGGCCAAATCCCCCAGGGGTTTTTGGCCTCCAATCTACGGTACATATGATAATTTGTCCCGGCACAATACGGAGTGCCTAGTGGTGCCTGGCTCTGTCTCTCTGGGTCACTCTCCCTCCTCCCTTCCCTCCCTCCTTCCAATTCTTCTCTCCCCCCCTCTCTCCCGAATGTTATCTCTTCCTCACTTTCCTCCTCCCATTCTCTCTCTCTCTTCCTCTCACTCACTCAGTGTCCCAGAACTCTGCAGCAAATATTCAACATAATCTCGGTATTTGCACCATTGTTACTTTGAAGTAAAGTTGTAGGAACGTTGTAGTTACAGTGTGTGACTAACTGCTGAAAAATCTGTTGAAAAACCTTAATGGAAAAAGCAAACCCTACATTTCATATCACAGGAGTCGTTGGTTGGAACAATAAGAGCCAATTTTTCTTAAAGAGGGGCATGGGGGTTGACCCCTCTTCCCCTCTCCCCATACAATCACAAATCACAATGGAAAGTTGCACAAGACTAACTGCAAGCACCTGACCTCTAATCTCAGACAGACACAGACATAACAATATAGAGACTAAGTGGGGGTATTAAGCTGTGTCTAAGTCTCTCTTCCCCTTTCCCCCCTCATCTCTTTTCCTTCTGTCACTTTCCTTCTCCAACTTTCTAACCCCTCTCTCTCCTAAACATCCCCCTCTCCTCTCTCTACTACCATCTCTCACCTCTCATCTCCTCTCCCCCCCCCTCCCCCTTACCATTTTCTCTTCACCATTTCATCTTTCCTTCCCTCTCACTTAACATCCCTCTTCTCCTATATTCTCCCATCCCCTATCTCATTAAGCCTATTACAAAATAATGAAAACAAAAACGGAAAACTCTACGGAAAACCAATCTATGACTTCAAAATTCAGGAAAATCACAAAACTCGTTATGCATAAATGCACGGAACCACCGAACGATATAATAAATTTTTAGCCGTCTTTTATGATAAAAGCACAAAAGCGCAGAGGCAAAAATTATTGCGTTGCTCTGTGGATTCCTTTGTACATAAACATATGCATTTATTACTTGTAGTAATATTGTTTCTAAATATTAACAAAAGCTGGCAACATTGCAGCACTAATGGACACAACACTCCATGCAACGGCACAATGCACCATGCAACAATAGCCTGCCTACTCCATGCAACAACATCCTTCAACTGTGCAACATTAAAATGCGTGCAAGAACTCCTCAACACTTTGCAACTACACCCAACACCCTGCAAATACACACTACACCATGCAAATACACCCTACACGTATACCCTACTCCAGAGACAGAGACGAGGAGGAAAAGCTAATGAAGACAACCTGACAAAGGCCAGAGCAAGACAGACAGGCGCTGACAGACACAGGACAGAGAAGGAGACAGACAGACGCTGACACACACAGGACCAATCCTGGAGTATGTGGCTCCAGCATGGAGTCCATATCTAGTCAAGCATAAGACTAAACTGGAAAAGGTTCAAAGGTTTGCCACCAGACTAGTACCCGAGCTGAGAGGTATGAGCTACGAGGAGAGACTACGGGAATTGAACCTCACTTCGTTGGAAGACAGAAGAGTTAGGGGGGACATGATCACCACATTCAAGATTCTCAAGGGAATCGACAGGGTTGATAAAGATAGGCTATTTAACACAAGGGGCACACGCACTAGGGGACACAGGTGGAAACTGAGTGCCCAAATGAGCCACAGAGATATTAGAAAGAACTTGTTTAGTGTGAGAGTGGTTGACAAATGGAATGCATTAGGAAGCAATGTGGTGGAGGCTGACCCCATACACAGTTTCAAGTGTAGATATGATAGAGCCCAATAGGCTCAGGAACCTGTACACCTGTTGATTGACGGTTGAGAGGCGGGACCAAAGAGCCAGAGCTCAACCCCCGCAAGCACAACTAGGTGAGTATAGGACAGAGACAGACACTGAGACACACAGGACAGAGACGGAGACAGACAGACGGTGACACACAAGAAAGAGACAGACCGAGACTAACCACCTCAGTAGTCCTGGTTTCCGCCGCCTGCTGTGCTGTTCAATTTATAAATCCGGCCGAAAGTGCCTCAATTTTTCTAGCTGACTGATGAGGGTGTAGGAGGGGGGGGGGCGGGGGGCTGGCGTGAGGGAGGAGGGAAAAGGAAGAAGAGAAGAAAGAAGAGAAGAGGAAGAAAGAAAGAGGTGGAATGAAAACAAAGGACTAACGTATGAAGGCAGAAAACAAAAGTTTATGAAGGATGAACTCACGCACGCACGCACGCACACACACACACACTGAAAGTTCCTGAAGATTGCATACACCAACATAGATGGAGTAAGATGGAAGATACTGGAGTTAAGTGATGTAATACAGCTGCAGACACCAGACATTGTTGCACTCACGGAGACAAAACTTGAAGATGTTTTTTTAAATGAGGTCATATTCCCAAGGGGCTACTCAATTTGGAGACGGGACAGAAAAATTAGGAAAGGCGGTGGCGTTGCTGTGCTGGTAAAAGAACACCTAAAGGTGAACGAAATAATGACTGCCAATCCACAAGAAGTTGACATAATAACACTAGAGATCTGCCTTGAGGATGATAAACTAATGATCATAAATGCATATAGTCCACCGCCAAGCAGCACATGGTCAAAGGAGCAGCTAGATAGTAAACGAGAAGGTCTTATAACAATAATGAGAGAGATTATAGCGAGAGCGGATAACGATAGATCACGACTGTTGATAGTCGGCGACTTCAACTTGAAATCCATAGACTGGACAGCATATGAAGCTAAAACAGAAGATTTTTGGACCTGTAGATTTGTAGACTTCATCCTGGAAACATTCTTGTATCAACATGTTAAACAAGCTACGAGGATGAGGGAAGGAGACGTTCCCTCCATGCTAGATTTGATATTTACCAGGAAGGAGGAAGAGATATTTGACATTCAGTACCTTCCTCTCTTGGGTAAAAGTAACCATGTCTTTTTGGGAATAAAGTATGCAATGCGTTATAATCTGGAAGAAAATACGGAGGTTGAAGCAGTTGAAAAACCTGACTTCAGGAGAGGACATTATGGCGACCTTAGAAAAATTGTCAGTGAGTATAATTGGACAGACTTGTTGCTAGGCAAGGAAGTGAATGAGATGTATGTCAAGTTTTGTGAAATATGATAAAGGTACAAAAAAATTATACCAAAACAGAGATGCAGAACTAGGAAACTGGATTAGTTCAACAGAAATTCCGAGAGGGCCAGAGACCAAAAGACACAAAAAATGGAATCAATACAGGAAGAGGCTAAACCCCCAAATATACCAGCGATACAAAGATGCGAGAAACAACTACACGGCAGTGAGGAGAGAGGCAGAAAGAAATTTTGAAAAAGGGATTGCAGACAAATGTAAAACTGAACCAGGTCTATTCTATAAATTCATAAACAACAAAATTGCAGGTAAAGGATAATATTCAGAGGTTGAAAATGGGAAATAGATTCACGGAAAATGAAAAGGAAATGTGTGAAGCATTAAACGAAAAGTTCCAAAGTGTGTGTGTACAAAATGAAATCTTCAGGGAACCAGACACAATAAGAATTCCAGAGAACAACAGAGGACATAGAGGTGTCTAGAGACGAAGTGGAAAACATGCTCAAGGAGCTAAGTAAGAACAAAGCAGTTGGTCCAGGTGGAGTTTCACCATGGGTTCTGAGAGAATGTGCACCAGAGCTCAGCATTTCACTTCAACTGATTTTTCAGGCATCCCTGTTTACAGGAGTTGTAGCTAACGTGTGGAAAAAGGCTAACATAGTTCCAATCTACAAAAGTGGAAGCAGGGAAGACCCCCTTAATCATAGATCAGTTTCATTGATAAGTGTAATAGTCAAAATATTGGTAAAAATATTTAAAACTAAATGGGTAGAATGCCTGGAGAAAAACGATATAATATCTGACAGACAGTATGTTTTCGATCTGGAAGATCCTGTGTAACGAACGTACTCAGTTTTTATGATAGAGCCACAGAGATTTTACAGGTAAGATATGGTTGGGTTGATTGCATCTATCTGGACCTTAAAAAGGCTTTCGACAGAGTTCCCCATAAGAGGTTGTTCTGGTAACTGGAATATATTGCAGAGGTGACAGGTAAGCTTCTAACATGGGTGAAAAATTTCCTGACAGAAAAATGAGGGCCTAATCAGAGGCAATGTATCGGATTGGAGGAATGTCACGAGTGGGGTACCACAGGGCTCAGTTCTTGCACCGGTAATGTTCATTGTCTACATAAACGATCTACCAGTGGAAATACAGACTTATATGAACATGTTTGCTGACGATGCTAAGATAATAGGGAAGATAAGAAACCTAGACGATTGACATGCCCTTCAAGAAAACCTGGACAAAATAAGTATATGGAGCAACACTTGGCAAATGGAATTTAATGTGAATAAATGCCATGTTATGGAATGTGGAATTGGAGAACATTGATCCCACACAACCTTTAAATTAAGTGAGAAATCTTAAAGAATTCTGACAAAGAAAGAGATCTAAGGGTGGTTCTAGATAGAAAACTGTCACCTGAGGACCCCATTAAGAACATTGTGCGAGGAGCCTATGATACACTTTCTAACTTCAAAATTGCTTTTAAATAT
>NC_091197.1:17782925-17815425 GCF_040958095.1 Procambarus clarkii | reverse complement strand
CAAGCACATCTAGGTGAGAACATCGTTATTACTATAAACACACACAAGAATTCCCTTAAATCCTTTTCACCTCTAAATAAAACGACTGAGAAATATAAAGTCGCTCCCTCGTCGGTAATTGGAGAAAATCGTCACAATTCTTCAATGAAGTCTTTAGCTGACAGCAGGAAAAAAATGCATGGAAGCAAAAAAGCAGCAGTTGTGGCAACACCAGCCGTAGGTGCCTGCAAGCTTTCAAGACGGCAACAACAGCATTTATGAGCATTAGCAGCATACATGTGTGCAACAGCAGCAGCACTTGCAGCAACAGCATCTGCAACAGTATCAACCGCACTAACATCTGCATCAGCAACAGTAGCAGCGTCTGCAACAATAACGGTAGCATCGTCTGCAACAGCAAAAGCAATATCGTCTGCATCAACAACAGAATCAGCGTCTGCAACAAACAAACGTAGCCGCGCCTGCAACATTAACACCACCTTCAACAACAACACTAGAAGGGTCTGCAGCAACACTAACATAGTCTGCAACAACAACAGTAGCAGCGTCTGCAAAAGCATCGTAGAAGCAGTAATACCTACAGCACCATCTCCAGCACCTGCAATACCTACAGCAGCAGCAACAACTACTGGAGCAGCAACATCTGCTGCAGCAGCAACATCTGCTGGAGCAGCAACATCTGCTGGAGCAGCAACATCTACTGGAGCAGCAACATCTGCTGGAGCACAACATCTACTGGAGCAGGAACATCTGCTAGAGCAGCAACATCTACTGGAGCAGCAACATCTGCTGCAGCAGCAACATCTACTGGAGCAGGAACATCTGCTAGAGCAGCAACATCTGCTGGAGCAGCAACATCTGCTGGAGCAGCAACATCTACTGGAGCAGCAACATCTACTGGAGCAGCAACATCTGCTGGAGCAGCAACATCTGCTGGAGCAGCAACATCTGCTGGAGCAGCAACATCTGCTGGAGCAGCAACATCTACTGCATCAGCAACATCTGCTGGAGCAGCAACATCTGCTAGAGCAGCAACATCTACTGCATCAGCAACATCTGCTGCACCAGCAACATCTGCTGCATCAGCAACATCTGCTGCATCAGCAACATCTGCTAGAGCAGCAACATCTGCTAGAGCAGCAACATCTACTGGAGCAGCAACATCTGCTGGAGCAGCAACATCTACTGCATCAGCAACATCTGCTGGAGCAGCAACATCTGCTGGAGCAGCAACATCTACTGCATCAGCAACATCTGCTGGAGCAGCAACATCTGCTAGAGCAGCAACATCTGCTGCATCAGCAACATCTGCTGCATCAGCAACATCTGCTGGAGCAGCAACATCTGCTGGAGCAGCAACATCTGCTGGAGCAGCAACATCTGCTGGAGCAGCAACATCTGCTGGAGCAGCAACATCTGCTGGAGCAGCAACATCTGCTGGAGCAGCAACATCTGCTGGAGCAGCAACATCTGCTGGAGCAGCAACATCTGCTGGAGCAGCAACATCTGCTGGAGCAGCAACATCTGCTGGAGCAGCAACATCTACTGCATCAGCAACATCTGCTGGAGCAGCAACATCTGCTGGAGCAGCAACATCTGCTGCATCAGCAACATCTGCTGGAGCAGCAACATCTGCTGGAGCAGCAACATCTGCTGGAGCAGCAACATCTGCTGGAGCAGCAACATCTGCTGGAGCAGCAACATCTGCTGGAGCAGCAACATCTACTGCATCAGCAACATCTGCTGGAGCAGCAACATCTGCTGGAGCAGCAACATCTACTGCATCAGCAACATCTGCTGCATCAGCAACATCTGCTGCATCAGCAACATCTGCTGCATCAGCAACATCTGCTGCATCAGCAACATCTGCTGGAGCAGCAACATCTGCTGGAGCAGCAACATCCGCTGGAGCAGCAACATCCGCTGCATCAGCAACATCCGCTGCATCAGCAACATCCGCTGGAGCAGCAACATCTGCTGGAGCAGCAACATCTGCTGGAGCAGCAACATCTGCTGCATCAGCAACATCTGCTGCATCAGCAACATCTGCTGGAGCAGCAACATCTGCTGGAGCAGCAACATCTGCTGGAGCAGCAACATCTGCTGCATCAGCAACATCTGCTGCATCAGCAACATCTGCTGCATCAGCAACATCTGCTCCATCAGCAACATCTGCTCCATCAGCAACATCTGCTCCATCAGCAACATCTGCTGCATCAGCAACATCTGCTGGAGCAGCAACATCTGCTGGAGCAGCAACATCTGCTGGAGCAGCAACATCTGCTGGAGCAGCAACATCTGCTGGAGCAGCAACATCTGCTAGAGCAGCAACATCTGCTGGAGCAGCAACATCTGCTGGAGCAGCAACATCTGCTGCATCAGCAACATCTGCTGCATCAGCAACATCTGCTGGAGCAGCAACATCTGCTGGAGCAGCAACATCTACTGCATCAGCAACATCTACTGCATCAGCAACATCTACTGCAGCAGCAACATCTACTGCAGCAGCAACATCTACTGCAGCAGCAACATCTGCTGGAGCTGCAACATCTACTGCAGCAGCAACATCTGCTGGAGCAGCAACATCTGCTGGAGCAGCAACATCTGCTGGAGCAGCAACATCTGCTGGAGCAGCAACATCTGCTGCATCAGCAACATCTACTGCATCAGCAACATCTACTGCATCAGCAGCATCTACTGCAGCAGCAGCAGCATCTCCTGGAGCAGCAACATCTGCTGGAGCAGCAACATCTGCTGGAGCAGCAACATCTGCTGGAGCAGCAACATCTGCTGGAGCAGCAACATCTGCTGCATCAGCAACATCTGCTGCATCAGCAACATCTGCTGCATCAGCAACATCTGCTGGAGCAGCAACATCTGCTGGAGCAGCAACATCTGCTGGAGCCGCAACATCTGCTGGAGCAGCAACATCTGCTGCATCAGCAACATCTGCTGCATCAGCAACATCTGCTGCATCAGCAACATCTGCTGCATCAGCAACATCTGCTGCATCAGCAACATCTGCTGCATCAGCAACATCTGCTGCATCAGCAACATCTGCTGCATCAGCAACATCTGCTGGAGCAGCAACATCTGCTGGAGCAGCAATATCTACTGCATCAGCAACATCTGCTGGAAGCAGGCAACATCTGCTGCATCATCAACATCTGCTGGAGCAGCAACATCTACTGCATCAGCAACATCTGCTGCATCAGCAACATCTGCTGGAGCAGCAACATCTGCTGGAGCAGCAACATCTACTGCATCAGCAACATCTGCTAGAGCAGCAACATCCTACTGCAATCAGCAACATCTGCTAGAGCAGCAACATCTACTGCATCAGCAACATCTACTGCATCAGCAACATCTGCTGGAGCAGCAACATCTGCTGCATCATCAACATCTGCTGGAGCAGCAACATCTACTGCATCAGCAACATCTGCTGCATCAGCAACATCTGCTGGAGCAGCAACATCTGCTGGAGCAGCAACATCTGCTGGAGCAGCAACATCTACTGCATCAGCAACATCTGCTAGAGCAGCAACATCTACTGCATCAGCAACATCTGCTAGAGCAGCAACATCTACTGCATCAGCAACATCTACTGCATCAGCAACATCTGCTGGAGCAGCAACATCTACTGCATCAGCAACATCTGCTGGAGCAGCAACATCTACTGGAGCAGCAACATCTACTGCAGCAGCAACATCTACTGGAGCAGCAACATCTACTGCATCAGCAACATCTACTGCATCAGCAACATCTGCTGCATCAGCAACATCTGCTGCATCAGCAACATCTGTTGCATCAGCAACATCTGTTGCATCAGCAACATCTACTGCACCAGCAACATCTGCTGAGCAGCAACATCTGCTGCATCAGCAACATCTACTGCATCAGCAACATCTACTGCATCAGCAACATCTGCTGGAGCAGCAACATCTACTGGAGCAGCAACATCTGCTGGAGCAGCAACATCTACTGGAGCAGCAACATCTGCTGGAGCAGCAACATCTGCTGGAGCAGCAAAATCTGCTGGAGCAGCAAAATCTGCTGGAGCAGCAACATCTACTGGAGCAGCAACATCTGCTGGAGCAGCAACATCTGCTGGAGCAGCAACATCTGCTGGAGCAGCAACATCTACTGGAGCAGCAACATCTACTGGAGCAGCAACATCTGCAGCAGGAACAACATATTCAACAGCCGCATCATCATCATTTCTCGAGTTAAAACTACGGAGAGTGAGATCAGAAGGAACTTGGAAGAAGAGATAGATAAATTAGAGTAAATAAGAAACGAAGAGTCGACATAGAGCTTGAAAGAAATAATTGCGTTGGGGAAAGAGACCTTAAGAGTAAATAAAAAGGAGGAGGAGGAGGAGGAGAAGCAGACAGGGTTGAAGAATAAGAGAAAGGCCGAAAAGAAGGAGAAAACCCGATATGAACAAGAAGAGAATCATCATCGCGGGTAATATTCTTCAAGTAGTGTTTGTGGTCGACCACACGCCTCTTCCCACCATCCTCTCCCACGGTAATGTGCACCATGGGGCCATGGGAGAACGGTGGGTGGAAGCGGTGAGACAGAGAGAGAGAGAGAGAGAGAGAGAGAGAGAGGGAGAGAGGGAGAGAGAGAGATGAGATAAGTTAGATAAATGTCAGGAGAAAGCACGAAACCAATGTGATTATATAAGATTTTGGAGGGATATAAGACAGACTAAGACCCGGGATATAGGAGAACACATTAAGACCTGGGACATAGGAGAACACATTAAGACCTAGGATATAGGAGAACACATTAAGACCTGGGATATAGGAGAACACATTAAGACCTAGGATATAGGAGAACACATTAAGACCTAGGATATAGGAGAACACATTAAGACCTGGGATATAGGAGAACACATTAAGACCTGGGATATAGGAGAACACATTAAGACCTGGGATATAGGAGAACACATTAAGACCTAGGATATAGGAGAACACATTAAGACCTAGGATATAGGAGAACACATTAAGACCTGGGATATAGGAGAACACATTAAGACCTGGGATATATGAGAACAAATTAAGACCTGGGATATAGGAGAACACATTGAGACCTGGGATATAGGAGAACACATTGAGACCTGGGATATAGGAGAACACATTAAGACCTGGGATATAGGAGAACACATTAAGACCTGGGATATAGGAGAACACATTAAGACCTAGGATATAGAACACATTAAGACCTGGGATATAGGAGAACACATTAAGACCTGGGATATAGAACACATTAAGACCTGGGATATAGGAGAACACATTAAGACCTGGGATATAGGAGAACACATTAAGACCTGGGATATAGGAGAACACATTAAGACCTGGGATATAGGAGAACACATTAAGACCTGGGATATGAGAACGAACTGAAGGACAAACGGTATGCAGAAAGCTGTACCATCGTGTATCGAACCCCGACCGTGCTAGAAGCTAGCATGTCGCTGTACCAACGTTATCTGAGTGGACAGCGGGAGACGGAGGCATGCCAAATGGAAATCGCAAACAGAACTTAAGATGACGAAGGAAGGAGGTCGACGAAGAAATAGGAACTATAAAGATGAATGGGTTACAATGAATCAAGAATCAGGAAGAAAGGTTTACAGTTAATGGGTGACACAAAAGACAGTTGTATATCCATTGTGGTATACTATAGACATTATTGTGCGGAAGGTGAATAGGACCAGAAAATACATATACACCACCTTTCATTCAGCTGGGCTCTAGGAGGCTCGAACCTGGAACCCCGCGCATGGGACGACGAAGCTCTATCGACCGAGCTATTGATCGGTGTTATTTACATCACCTTTTGCATTGTTTAGCGCGAGTCTGGGATGTTTAAAGACGGTGGTATTGTAGGCTGGGGGAATTGCAGACGAATAATATTTGCATTCCAAGGGCATTACCTCCCATTGAAATAGCATATCAGTGTTATTGTAAGCCAGTGATATTGCAAGACAGTGACATTGCAAGACAGTGATATTACAAGCCAGTGATATTGTAAGTGGCATTACGAGCGAGAAGTATGAAAACTTGCTCAAAAGAACTCTCTCTCCCTCTCCCTCTCTTTCTCTCTCTAGTTTGATTTGAAAAAGTTACCTTTACAACGAGAGGATATATAAAAGAAAAGCCAAGTTCCGATGGAGTACCGAATAAAAAATATTAACACTAGATCCATCCATTAGGGAAGAGAGGCTTAAGCTGTGTTTTTCAGGCCATCAACAAACATCAGAGTAGACCTGCATACTTGGTAATGGTCTATGGCTGAAACGTCGGGCTTTTTATCTTCTCTGGTGTGTGTGTGTGTGTGTGTGTGTGTGTGTGTGTGTGTGTGTGTGTGTGTGTGTGTGTGTGTGTGTGTGTGTGTGTATGTGTGTGTACTTACCTAGTTGTGCTTGCGGGGGTTGAGCTCTGGTTCTTTGGTCCCGTTTCTGAACTGTCAATCAACTGTTTACTAACTACTTTTTTTCCCACACCACACACACACATCCACCCCAGGAAGCAGCCCGTGACAGCTGACTAACTCCCAGGTACCTATTTACTGCTAGGTAACAGGGGCATTCAGTGTAAAAGAAACTTTGCCCATTTATTTCTGCCTAGTGCGGGAATCGAACCCGCGCCACAGAATTACGAGTCCTGCGCGCTATCCACCAGGCTACCAGGCCCCTGTGTGTGTGTGTGTGTGTGTGTGTGTGTGTGCGTGTGTGTGCGTGCGTGTGTGTGCGTGTGTGTGTGTGTGTGTGTGAGAGAAGGATGGAGGGGGAAGGGAGCCTACAGTTCATTTGGTCTAACTGAAATATTTTGCCTAATATTTAACTATTTAGATCCTGTCTGAAGGACTCCCATACCTCGCCAGTTCACTATCTCCCCCACCACCCATACACTCCCCGCCCCCTCCCCCCCCCACACACTAACCACCTGTTAGCCCTCACCACCCCTACCATACCCCATGACCCCACACCACCCCTACCATACCCCATGACCCCACACCACCCCTACCATACCCCATGACCCCACACCACCCCTACCATACCCCATGACCCCCACACCACCCATACCATACCCCATGACCCCACACCACCCTTACCATACCCCATGACCCCATGACCCCACACCATCTATTCACCCAAAATACCTGTCACAACTTCTAACATACAGAAATATATCAGTTAATGATGACTAATGTCCTGGAACAATGTTCTCCGACATATTACCTGAGCATTTGGAAATATCTTAATAACTTAAGGATCAGCATAGCAAAAGAAGATAAAATGCGGGACATGGCATATGAACGAGGAACATGGAACAAGGAAGGAGGAGGAAGAACATGGTATAAGGAAGGAGGAGGAACATGGTATAAGGAAGGAGGAGGAACATGGTATAAGGAAGGAGGAGGAACATGGTATAAGGAAGGAGGAGGAACATGGTATAAGGAAGGAGGAGGAACATGGTATAAGGAAGGAGGAGGAAGGAACAAGGCATAAGGAAGGAGGGACATGGAAGCAGGAAGATGAAATGGGAAGAGAGCAAATCCAAAGAGAAGAACAGAAGGTCAATTACTTTCCCCCATCCGTCTGAAAAGTAGTTAGTGTGTCACTGAACCTATTTTTCTCCCTCGGAGTGTTTTAACCTTAAACTCTAACCATCGATAAGACAATTTTCTTACTTGTCTCATTTAACTTTACTCCGGATGGCAACAAAAAGCGTCTCTTAATTCCACCCCAAGATAATATCTTTTTTTTTTCCCACCCGCATTAAGAATGAAATTAGTGTCGACCACGAGAGTGGTTTAAGTGTTGGAGTGAGATAAACAGTGTTAAGTGTTGGAGTGAGATAAACCTCAACAAAGGTTTGCCTGGTGCTGAGGAGGTTTGCAAGACTCCAGAAGACGTGGAGATCATTTCTCTCACAATAAGTGAGAAGAAGAAGTGAGGTAACATATATAGCACTTAAGATGGGAACGTTCGACTTGGTTTTAGTCTACGTTTTGCGGGCATTTTGGCCCCTTTTAGATCTCCTATTATCTTACAAATGAATATTATATATATATATATATATATATATATATATATATATATATATATATATATATATATATATATATATATATATATATATATATATATATATATATATATAATTATTAAATATGACCGAAAAAGTAAGATCAATAATTCTAATACGAATTTTCTCAATGTTTCTCACATTTCTCTTCACTGTTGATGGTAACTGAAAAATCAATTCTCCAAAATTCATTATTATTTCTAGTCTAAAAATAGTCCTAGACTAGAAATAAAAATGAATTTTGGAGAATTGATTTTTCAGTTACCATCAACACTGAAGAAAAATGAGAAACTGAAAAATCAATTCTCCAAAATTCATTTTTATTTCTAGTCTAGGACTATTTTTAGACTAGAAATAATAATGAATTTTGGAGAATTGATTTTTCAGTTACCATCAACAGTGAAGAGAAATGTGAGAAACATTGAGAAAATTCGTGTTAGAACTATTAATCTTACTTTTTCGGTCATATTTAATAATATATGTCTACAGGAAAGACTGCTACCAATATATATATTATATATATATATATATATATGTGTGTATATCACGAAAATAAACACGTGATTAAGAATGTGACAATGTCAGACCACGGAGGAAAAATGAAACAGGAAATTTCCTTAAGTACTTTCGTATATTAAATACATCTTCAGAAGGTCATTTTACAGATCGAGTGATGGGTATAAATAGGCAGGAAGGAGTGGTGAAGTAAGGTGAGGTACAATACTTGGACAACGCAGACGGCCCATTGGCCCATCAGATGCACCCAATTGGCCCATCCGATGTAGCCCAATGGCCCATCTGATACAGCAGACATACAAGCATAATATATAGGTAATTATAACATAAAGAAGTAAATATATACAATAAATTAGTGAGACAAATGTTTTTCAATGATTCTACTTAAATCGCCCTTTAGCTGATCTATTAGAAATGGATCTAAGTTATATAGACCACTGCTAATATTCAAATTACTTTCTTTGGTGATCTGTATCAAAGCAGATTCAATTATGTTTCTGTTATAGGTGCTTTTACAATTTGTTATTGAAGAAGCACTCTCCCAATCAATTTGGTGAGCTTTTTCTGACAAATGCACAAACAAAGCATTAGACAATTGGCCATGTCTTACAGAGTATTTATGTTGCGATATTCTACATTTTAAATCTTTAGATGTTTGCCCGACATAGAACTTATTACATTCCTTACAAGGTATTTTATAAATGACGCAATTATCACTACGAGGGCTGTTCCTTACTAATAGCTTACCAACAGTGTTTTCGTAGCAAAACATTACATCTATATTAAAAAGTTTCAAGGCCTTGACAATATTCTCAAACCCAGAGAAATATGGTAAACATAACACATTCTTTGGGCGAATTCTTTCACTGCATACATTATTATAATATTATAATAATGTATGCAGTGAAAGGATTCGGAGGGAGGGCGTGTGGTGTGAGACGCGTGCCAGTTGCCGACATTGGGGTTGCTAACAGGAAATCCCCTGCATGTGGTGCTGCTACTGCTGTGAGGCGAGCAATGTCGTGTTGTGTTGTGTTGTTGCAGCACCCAGGCACTCTGCAGCAACTTGGTCTACAATGGGGCCATCCCAGCTGGATTGCTTGTGGGCTTTTGGGGATGGTGGTTGAGGTGATTGGCCTGCACGAGAGGCCCACTCTGTGGCACAGCGTGTAAAATTGGAATCATGTACACCTGCCAGCTGATGTAAGTGGGCAGGTAGAATTTCCTTCACAAGGTCGTCGGATGCTGATAAGGAGAACAGGAAGGCTGGAACAGCGATTTGCGTTGCTGTTCGAACTCCGAGGCTCCCAAGTCTTACGGGAAGAGAGGCTTGTTTCCACTGTAGGTCATCAAGAGAGAGGTTAAGGGCTTTTTCTGAGTGCATCATGAGCATCAATATCCTCAATCCTCCCATCCATCCTCTTAAGGTCGGCGATTTTCTTATCAAGGACCTCATCGATGGCTTTCAACCCCAGGGGAGCTCCTAGGAGTGTGCTGTCTTCAGGTTTAGTTTTATGGATATTTGGCAGAAGACCCTCTATTCTCTCTACGATGCCCTGGTTGGAACATATTATTTCACATTTAGAAGGGTTCAGGGTGAGGCCTAAAACTGCACCTTGCCCATGGATTTTTCTGATGTCCTCCAGGAGGGAGTCTTGGGAACCAGCTAGGGTACCATCATCCAAGAACCAGATGTTAAGCTCGCTGGACAGGACCTCTGTGACTTGTTTGATGACTTAGCAGAAAAGGAGAGGAGCAAGGGGGTCACCCTGTTGGACGCCTTCTCGCGAGTCAATTTCATGTTCGCCAAAAAGTAGCTTAAGGTCCATACTGTAGCATGAATGTACAAAAGGGTAGAGGGAAGGGAAATGACTATGAACCGCACGGAGTACAGCATCCCTCCGCACCAAATTGAAGCCATTTTTTAAATCTAGCTTGATAAGGGCCTTTTCGTCTGTGATGTTGGCTATGAAGGCTCGAGCTGCATGGGCTGCCGCCTCACACCCTTGTGGAATGCCGAACCCGAGCTGTTTTGGCTTCAGCATGTTGGCAGCTGCATCACTAACTGTTCTTGCAGCTGCCTTTGCGACGAGACGCCGGAGAGAATTGCCCACAGCTATTGGCCTGATCCCTCCATCCTTTTTCTTTAGAGCACAGAGAGATGCTCCAAAAAAGATAGGTCTTATGGACGCTGGTATGTTGCTGGTATATATATATATATATATATATATATATATATATATATATATATATATATATATATATATATATATTAAATGAGTACCACCTCTGGCTGGAAGATGGGGTACCCATAACCTCGGAGAAAACCGCACACAACGCATTAGAGGCAACGCATGGCATAGTAGTTGTTTCCTTCTGATAGTTAGATTTTCTGTGTGTCATACAAATTCCTCTTCAGTTACTATTATGCTATCCAGTGTTGTCCTCGGCCTTCCGTCGTCTCCCTCTCTCGGCCTCCTCTCTAATTCTAGCTTCGTATCCTCGTTTGATTCGTAAACATGAAAATAATTTTGAGGCAATGATTTGAACCAGGGTTCTGCTTAAGGCAGGTGTCTAGGCCTCCCCAGAACCCTGGTTCAAATCACTTCCTTGCCACAAAATGATTTTCATCGATACAATGAAATCACAATGGCGTGATGTATTATATAAATATAATATAATGTATAAGTATATATTCATACTCTATGGAACATTCATTATGCAATATATCCAAACACTATACAGTGCACACACACAAACATACCACACATTTGATAACAGCAAATTCAGTAAAGAATTTTAAATATCCCTTTGATAACTGCGAAAGAACAGGAGGGGCTTGGGAGCTAATGCTCGACATATCTCCATCAGTTCTTTCAAACTGTTCTAAATTAGTTTATGATAATCTTCAATTACGCTAATTGATCAACTATGATTAATATGCTCTTATTCGTGTCACTAAAGCTGCAGATAAAAATTATTTATACATAAGGAAATTACTTAAACAATGTTTAAAATATATATATATTATATATATATATATATTATATATATATATATTATATATATATATATTATATATATATATATATATATATATATATATATATATATATATATTATAATATAAATATAATATAATATGCGAACAAGCCTGAACGGTCTCCAGGCATATATGCGACGGAATATAATATTATTCCACTGAATATAATATTATTCTTCTTAACAGCCCCTGTTTATATATAATATATATATATAATATATATATATATATATATATATATATATATATATATATATATATATATATATATATATATGTCGTACCTAATAGCCAGAACGCACTTCTCAGCCTACTATGCAAGGCCCGATTTGCCTAATAAGCCAAGTTTTCATGAATTAATGTTTTTTAGACTACCTAACCTACCTAACCTAACCTAACCTACCTTTATCGGCAACCTAACCCAACCTAACCTATGAAGATAGGTTAGGTTAGGTTAGGTAGGGTTGGTTAGGTTCGGTCATATATCTAAGTTAATTTTAACTACAATAAAAAAAAATTGACCTCATACATAATGAAATGGGTAGCTTTATCATTTCATAAGAAAAAAATTAGAAAAAATATATTAATTCAGGAAAACTTGGCTTATTAGGCAAATCGGGCCTTGAATAGTAGGCCAAAAAGTGAGTTCTGGCTACTAGGTACGACATATATATATATATATATATATATATATATATATATATATATATATATATATATATATATATATATATATATGTCGTACCTAGTAGCCAGAACTCACTTTTTGGCCTACTATTCAAGGCCCGATTTGCCTAATAAGCCAAGTTTTCCTGAATTAATATATTTTTTCTAATTTTTTTCTTATGAAATGATAAAGCTACCCATTTCATTATGTATGAGGTCAATTTTTTTTTATTGTAGTTAAAATTAACTTAGATATATGACCGAACCTAACCAACCCTACCTAACCTAACCTAACCTATCTTCATAGGTTAGGTTGGGTTAGGTTGCCGATAAAGGTAGGTTAGGTTAGGTTAGGTAGGTTAGGTTGTCGAAAAAACATTAATTCATGAAAACTAGGCTTATTAGGCAAATCAGGCCTTGCATAGTAGGCTGAGAAGTGAGTTCTGGCTACTAGGTACGACATATATATATATATATATATATATATATATATATATGTCGTACCTAGTAGCCAGAACTCACTTTTCAGCCTACTATTCAAGGCCCGATTTGCCTAATAAGCCAAGTTTTCCTGAATTAATATATTTACTATAATTTTTTTCTTATGAAATGATAAAGCAACCCTTTTCTCTATGTATGAGGTCAATTTTATTTTATTGGAGTTAAAATTAACGTAGATATATGACCGAACCTAACCAACCCTACCAAACCTAACCTAACCTATATTTATAGGTAAAGTTAGGTTAGGTAGCCAAAAAAAGCTAGGTTAGGTTAGGTTAGGTAGGTTAGGTAGACGAAAAAACTTTAATTCATGAAAACTTGGCTTATTAGGCAAATCGGGCCTTGAATAGTAGGCTGAGAAGTGCGTTCTGGCTATTAGGTACGACATATATATATATATATATATATTATATATAATATGTATGTCGTACCTAGTAGCCAGAACGCACTTCTCAGCCTACTATGCAAGGCCCGATTTGCCTAATAAGCCAAGTTTTCATGAATTAATGTTTTTTTCGACTACCTAACCTACCTAACCTATAAAGATAGGTTAGGTAAGGTAGGGATGGTTAGGTTCGGTCATATATCGACGTTAATTTTAACTCCAATAAAAAAAAATTGACCTCATACATACTGAAATGGGTAGCTTTATCATTTCATAAGAAAAAAATAGAGAAAATATAAAAATTCAGGAAAACTTGGCTTATTAGGCAAATCGGGCCTTGCATACTAGGCTGAGAAGTGCATTCTGGCTACTAGGTACGATATATATATATATATATATATATATATGCGAACAAGCCTGAATGGTCCCCAGGACATATGCAACTGAAAACTCACACCCCAGAAGTGACTCGAACCCATACTCCCAGAAGCAACGCATCTGGTATGTACAAGACGCCTTAATCCACTTGACCATCACGACCGGACATAATGAGGTGATAGCCGAGGCTATTTGAACCACCCCACCGCCGGCACTCGGATAGTTATCTTGGGCATAGCATTTTACCAAATCACCTCATTCTTTGGGGCAACACGTGAGGAACACAAATGCGAACAAGCCTGAATGGTCCCCAGGACATATGCAACTGAAAACTCACACCCCAGAAGTGACTCGAACCCATACTCCCAGAAGCAACGCATCTGGTATGTACAAGACGCCTTAATCCACTTGACCATCACGACCGGACATAATGAGGTGATAGCCGAGGCTATTTGAACCACCCCACCGCCGGCACTCGGATAGTTATCTTGGGCATAGCATTTTACCAAATCACCTCATTCTTTGGGGCAACACGTGAGGAACACAAATGCGAACAAGCCTGAATGGTCCCCAGGACATATGCAACTGAAAACTCACACCCCAGAAGTGACTCGAACCCATACTCCCAGAAGCAACGCATCTGGTATGTACAAGACGCCTTAATCCACTTGACCATCACGACCGGACATAATGAGGTGATAGCCGAGGCTATTTGAACCACCCCACCGCCGGCACTCGGATAGTTATCTTGGGCATAGCATTTTACCAAATCACCTCATTCTTTGGGGCAACACGTGAGGAACACAAATGCGAACAAGCCTGAATGGTATGGGAATGGAATGGGGACCATTCAGGCTTGTTCGCATTTGTGTTCCTCACGTGTTGCCCCAAAGAATGAGGTGATTTGGTAAAATGCTATGCCCAAGATAACTATCCGAGTGCCGGCGGTGGGGTGGTTCAAATAGCCTCGGCTATCACCTCATTATGTCCGGTCGTGATGGTCAAGTGGATTAAGGCGTCTTGTACATACCAGATGCGTTGCTTCTGGGAGTATGGGTTCGAGTCACTTCTGGGGTGTGAGTTTTCAGTTGCATATGTCCTGGGGACCATTCAGGCTTGTTCGCATTTGTGTTCCTCACGTGTTGCCCCAAAGAATGAGGTGATTTGGTAAAATGCTATGCCCAAGATAACTATCCGAGTGCCGGCGGTGGGGTGGTTCAAATAGCCTCGGCTATCACCTCATTATGTCCGGTCGTGATGGTCAAGTGGATTAAGGCGTCTTGTACATACCAGATGCGTTGCTTCTGGGAGTATGGGTTCGAGTCACTTCTGGGGTGTGAGTTTTCAGTTGCATATGTCCTGGGGACCATTCAGGCTTGTTCGCATTTGTGTTCCTCACGTGTTGCCCCAAAGAATGAGGTGATTTGGTAAAATGCTATGCCCAAGATAACTATCCGAGTGCCGGCGGTGGGGTGGTTCAAATAGCCTCGGCTATCACCTCATTATGTCCGGTCGTGATGGTCAAGTGGATTAAGGCGTCTTGTACATACCAGATGCGTTGCTTCTGGGAGTATGGGTTCGAGTCACTTCTGGGGTGTGAGTTTTCAGTTGCATATGTCCTGGGGACCATTCAGGCTTGTTCGCATTTGTGTTCCTCACGTGTTGCCCCAAAGAATGAGGTGATTTGGTAAAATGCTATGCCCAAGATAACTATCCGAGTGCCGGCGGTGGGGTGGTTCAAATAGCCTCGGCTATCACCTCATTATGTCCGGTCGTGATGGTCAAGTGGATTAAGGCGTCTTGTACATACCAGATGCGTTGCTTCTGGGAGTATGGGTTCGAGTCACTTCTGGGGTGTGAGTTTTCAGTTGCATATGTCCTGGGGACCATTCAGGCTTGTTCGCATTTGTGTTCCTCACGTGTTGCCCCAAAGAATGAGGTGATTTGGTAAAATGCTATGCCCAAGATAACTATCCGAGTGCCGGCGGTGGGGTGGTTCAAATAGCCTCGGCTATCACCTCATTATGTCCGGTCGTGATGGTCAAGTGGATTAAGGCGTCTTGTACATACCAGATGCGTTGCTTCTGGGAGTATGGGTTCGAGTCACTTCTGGGGTGTGAGTTTTCAGTTATATATATATATATATATATATATATATATATATATATATATATATATATATATATATATATATATATATATATATATATATATATATATATATATATATATATATGCGGAAAATCCAGAGAGAAATATGAAATGAGGTGAACGTTTCGGCTTTGTTAAAGCCTTTGTCAACACCAGACTGACTCAATTACGTCAGTCAGTCTGGTGTTGACAAAGGCTTTAACAAAGCCGAAACGTTCACCTCATTTCATATTTCTCTGTGGATTTTCCGCATAAAATGATCAATGTTTTGTGATCGTCAATTGCATATATATATATATATATCGTACCTAGTAGCCGGAACACACTTCTCGGCCTACTATGCAAGTGCCGATTTGCCTATTACGCCGAGGGATTTTCTTTATTTCCAATAAATTCTTTCTAATTAGTTTATTTCAATTATTATTATTATATTATATTAAGAACATAAATTATGGACTTATTTGTGTTAGTTTAGTTTAGGTTAAGATAGGTTAGGTTAGTTAGGTTCGGTCATATATCTACGTTAGTTTTAACTCAAATTTAAACAAATTAACTCATACATATTGAAATGGATAGCTTTATCATTTCATAAGAAAAAAATACTGAATATACAAAGTCAGGAAAACTTGGCTTATTAGGCAAATCTAACCTTGCATAGTAGGCCGAGTATGACGTTCATGCTACTAGGTACGACAATATTATTATTATTATTATTATATATATTAAACCTAGAAGGGGTAATATACACACACACACACACACTAAAAAGCCAGTTTACACCTGCGGTGAGTTACGCAGTTACTAATCCTGCTCGGCACTCGTCTGTGGAAAAGTTCTCCAGCAAGAGATGTATTTTATGAACATTCCTATATTCAGTTCTTGTCTGCTTTGTATCAGTGAAATCACAATATCCCTCCGCTTGCAGTTTCAGTTCTGCTATCATCTGCTTCCTGTTAGCTTGGTGAGTGGATTTTTCACCCTTTTTCGCATTAAAACAAAGGCAAGAAACCGGCTAAATGTTAAGGATGACATGAGATCATCTTCGGCGACGAATTTCTAAGTCGACTGTAAAGATGAGACCGCAAGAAACCCATTGTCATTAAATTTATATATAAACAACTTTTATGTGATGCATTATGTGTTTAAAACTGTTTTTCCTGGTGAGTTTTTCTCAGAATCTTTGATATTTTAATGTTCAAAACATTTTCAAATAAAACTCTTAACGTGATTGTAAATTCATTCTTTAAATGGTTTCACTTATGAAAGTATTTTGAGTAGTAGAAAGTAGGGCCGTGAGTTAGTTTGGGAACCACTGGACATAAACTATGGTCTTCCTATCACATATTGCATGCGAAAGAACTGAAGAAAATGTTCAGGAAGATAATTATGATGACTAGGAAAGGTGAACCATTGTAGCAGAGAGGAAACATCACTTTAAGAGAGATAAGCAATGTCCGAGTAACTCTCAGGAGTTGTATGCCTGGGTCACAGGGTGGTGACAGGAGAGCGACGGCACGGTAGACACAATTTCAATAGACGGACAAAAAAACTTGCTTCTCATGAAGGTGCATCAGCATACGATGTTAGAAAAGAATGAGGTAGCATGTGGAGTCCCTCAAGGTTAGGTTCTGGCCTGTTGTTTCTACCTCAATAACGGGTAAAAGCTAGAACACAAGAACGTGATTATACCAAAGCAGAAAATCTTCGAATCAGAACGGGGATCAAACAAGTGTCTTGGGCCGCACAGGAGGGGCGTCGTGACCCCCCCCCCCCCCCTGGACGTTTGGGGGGTCACCCGGGACACTAGTTCAATCCACGATCTTCTCCAAAGCTTTTCTCATGGGATAGAAGTTTGAAGACCAAACCGCACATCAGAAGATGAAGTAATGACGACGTTTCGGTCCGCCTTGGACCCTTATCAAGTTGTATGTGATAAATTATGAACCAAGTAAAAGTTTGGTTCCTAAGTTTTGTTAGGAGATAACGCAAATTTAATGACAGTAAAAGCTGAGGAGGAATGTAGAATAATGCAGAAACACGTATTCTGGTCATCTCTCTACTCCGAGCCAGTCGTTGCGTAATGGGATGCCTTAGCCCAAGGCAACGTGAAATGCACATCTTATACCTTCAACATACTGACGTCTTCACATATGGGAATCTCCAGCACAGGTATTCTCCTCTCCACCAACATGTGCCAAGGCCTTCTAATCAACCATAGGCTGGCCCTCGAGGCCTGGTGGAGGGTCAGGTCACCAACAACACCTCGCGGAGGAGGAGGAGGAGGAGGAGGAAAAGCCATTCATCTGATCACAAAACCAACTTTCAAAGATTAGTTTGTCGTGTAATGAAAGCTGGAAAGTTGGCAAGGCAGCTTGCAGAATCTTTAACAATCTACTTGAACCATGGTAGCGCAACGATCTCGCTTCTTGTAATGCTCGAAGTGGTTAGGCAACGTTTTCTCATGTCCCACCTCCTTGTCCTCTTATCCCAGCTCCGGCTCCTCATATCCCAGCTCCGGCTCCTCATATCCCAGCTCCCTGTCCTCATATCCCAGCTCCCTATCCTCATATCCCAGCTCCCTGTCCTCTTATCCCAGCTCCCTGTCCTCTTATCCCAGCTCCGGGTCCTCATATCCCAGCTCCCTATCCTCATATCCCAGCTCCGGGTCCTCATATCCCAGCTCCCTGTCCTCTTATCCCAGCTCCAGGTCCTCATATCCCAGCTCCAGGTCCTCATATCCCAGCTCCGGGTCCTCATATCCCAGCTCTGGGTCCTCATATCCCAGCTCCCTCTCCTCATATCCCAGCTCCCTGTCCACATATCCCAGCTCCCTGTCCACATATCCCAGCTCCTTGTCCTCATATCCCAGCTCCCTGTCCACAAATTTATTACATTTGTTAAGTTATCCTACACGCTTAGCGTTTTCTCCTAATAATTACCTTACTAGGTCGCCCGATGGGAATAAATAACAAGAAGAAAAATGGCATTAAGAAAATATGGTTTCAAAATAGGGAAAATCCTGGTTTTAGAACATTTCCGGAAGTGACATTGATCTAAGGACACAATTCCACATTGAAGTTGAGAAAATGTGACGCCAGAGGTGAGTAATCTCGAGGGTAATTCCCACTGGCACATAATATTACGGCCAAACTGCTGATCCCTTTTCCAGAGAGAGGGGAGAGAGAGGGGAGAGAGGGGAGAGAGAGAAGAGAGGGGAGAGAGAGAAGAGAGGGGAGAGAGAGAAGAGAGGGGAGAGAGAGAAGAGAGGGGAGAGAGAGAAGAGAGGGGAGAAAGAGAAGAGAGGGGAGAGAGAGAAGAGAGAGGATAGAGAGAGGGGAGAGAGAGGGGAGAGAGAGAGAGAGGGGGGAGAGAGAGGGGAGAGAGCGAGGAGAGAGAGGATAGAGAGAGGGGAGAGAGTGAGGAGAGAGAGGGGAGAGAGTGAGGAGAGAGAGGGGAGAGAGTGGGGAGAGAGTGGGGAGAGAGTGGGGAGAGAGAAGAGAGAGGAGAGAGAGGGGGGAGACAGAGAAGGTATATGGCAATAAATCTGGTGCAAGGCAGCGTGACATTGAGTGAGATAAATGGGTGTTTTTAAATCTCTCTTTTGGATTCTCTTTTGTTAGATTAATCTTACTCTCTTAATGCTCTCGTAAGACGCAGTTTTTACCAAAGTTCTCCTTTTTGTATTTGGCACTGTCTTTATTCTTTAGCTTCTTGTGTTTTCCGAATCAAATTCATTGAATTTCGTGTAAATTGCTAATATATATATGTAGAGATAGGTGCTTCCCACCAGATCAAGCAGGTGTTCTGGGGTTCATGGTCCCCCAAGGCATCAGTGGGTCCATAAATTGGTCCCTCTGAAGGCATCCGGTCCATAAATTGGTCCCTCTGAAGGCATCCGGTCTATAAATTGGTCCCTCTGAAGGCATCCGGTCTATAAATTGGTCCCTCTGAAGGCATCCGGTCTATAAATTGGTCCCTCTGAAGGCATCCGGTCTATAAATTGGTCCCTCTGAAGGCATCCGGTCTATAAATTGGTCCCTCTGAAGGCATCCGGTCTATAAATTGGTCCCTCTGAAGGCATCCGGTCTATAAATTGGTCCCTCTGAAGGCATCCGGTCTATAAATTGGTCCCTCTGAAGGCATCCGGTCTATAAATTGGTCCCTCTGAAGGCATCCGGTCTATAAATTGGTCCCTCAAGGCATCAGGGGGGTCCATAAAGTAAATTAAGAGTTAAACATTTTCATTTACAATATTTTTGTATTGAGCTGATTTTGTCAATATTTACCTGATGTTACATGAGTATTTTTCTAGGGATCGGGGACCATAGCTTTCACCAGATTTTCATAGGCGACTCCTGAACAACAACAAGTTACGAACCACTGACTTGGAGCATAATCCTCTATGCTGACTCTATACAGAGTACTTAAATGAATCGCCGGCCCTCCCACGCCAATGGCCAGACGGAATGAGTGAATGTGGAAGTTGCTCGGTCCGTAAGGTTAACCTCCACTGAGTTTATCCATTAACTGAATGGGTGACCGAGTGGGCACCCTCTCCCGTGGGTGGCACAACTCCCTTCTCTCGATTTGCTACAACGTTCAAAACACAAGGTGTTAACCTAATCTGAATCGTACGAACCTCATCAACCTTCCTAACCCTACTAGGGACGTGAATGATCATATCAGGACTACTGTCCCTCACCTGAGGTGTTCTGTATCTTCACTCGCTTGCCTCACAGGACAAAACAAAATCAATTAAAAATAAAGAGCTCAAACAATGAGATCCTATAAGCTGAAAAATGATTTTAAGTGTAGTCAAATTCCTTACCAAATTCTCTTGAGTATTGAGCTAAAGAGATTAAATACCTCATGGTACTCAGAGAGATGGTTTGCTTCTCAAACAATTCCGTATATCATTATCTTGCTGCAAGCTCTAAGTGTATATCGCTCGTATTTTAATGCCAAACATCAATCTATGATATATAGAGATCATTCGAATTTACCCACTTCAGTAACATATCAATACTTTTAAACATGCAGAATTGTTAAAAATAAAATATTTTCGCTACAGAGCAGGAGCTGACAAAAACTAGTTCGACAACATATTCCACACAATATATGCACACTACATTTAAGTTTACGAGAAAAATATCCGCATTATAGTAATTGTTCCATTTTACAGAAGTTACTAACGGCAAATACATAGCCAGATATTTCTGTGGCGAATATATCGCCTCATGGCATAGCTCTGCCTGATATAGCGATATATATCTTCATTGTAATATATTCAAAGTATATCTGCGAGGGGGAAGAGCGTATTACCTAAACGAGACAACATGCATGGAAATGTATATACACACATTCACAACACAACCCAATTACACGCATACCACACATACTACAACATACAAAAACACAATATACAACACTACCCACAACACAATCCATGACACTTCCTACAACACAATCCATGACACTACTCCCAGATCACAGCCCGCAATACAACCCACAACAAGACCGCACAACACAAACACAACCCTCAAACACAACACACATAAATCGACCGTTTTCTTTTTTCAACCAAATAAAGTCAAAGATAATAATAATGAACGTCAGGTGTGAGGACGTTGAAGCAACGTCTCAGGACGATCTTGACACAACGTCGCAGGTCAGGCGATGAACATCTTGCGTGATGTTCTCACGGAACACCACGCACGACGACACTAACACGACCACTCTAGAGAAAACCCTCGAGAAACTTGGACGCGGAAGCCTTCGTGGATACAGAGACGTAAATCTTCGTGAGCATTGGCAATGAAGCCATCAAAACATAGGTAGGGAAGCCATTACAATATTGGACAAGGAAGCCTTCATGAAAATAGAACCTCCATGTACATAGACACGGAAGCCTACGGATACATAGACACGGAAGCCTACGGATACATAGACACGGAAGCCTACGGATACATAGAAAAAATAGTCTTCAGGAATATGGAGAAGGAAGACTTCATGGAAATAGAGACGTAAACGTTCATGAACACAGACGAGGAAGGCTTCATGAAAACAGAAATGAAGCCTCCAGGAACATAACCAAGGAACCCTCCAGAACCAATGGAAAGGAAACCTTCAGGAACAGACACTGAAACCTTCAGGAACATAGACAACGCTTCATGAAGACAGAAAATGAGTCCTTGAGTACCACTGACAGGAAGACCTTGAAGACGTTTTTTCATTACTTGTCCATGACTAGTACAATAACTGAAAACACAGAGGAAGATTAAAAAACAAAACTCAGCGATTGCCTACAACACTGTGAACACAGTGAGCTCACGAGAAAGTCTTAGGAGCAGTAAGATAGGATCGAACCATCATCCAGGGTCTCCCCAGATGCGCAGGATCGACAACCCGCCGTCATCTCTAATTTTTCTTACGTTCACATATAACGATATTTGTGATTTTTGACTGTAGACGTCTTGGATAATATGGGAAAGCCGTCGAGGGATTTTGACATTAAACTGCATGACTGACAAGTCAAGGAGGCCATGATCCAAACATACACGATTTTTTAAATCATAAACAAAATAGCACAAAGTAAATGTTTAGGATGAATTGGAGGTCAATAAAGAGCGTATGGATGGATAATAGAAACCCAGGGGATGGGAAGGCACTATCCAAGGGCATAAATGGAGAACAGAAACCCAGGGCATGCTTTGAAACCAGAAACCCAGATCATGAGTCGGAGAGAGAAACACAAGGCATGGGAGGAAACTACAAACACAAAACCTGGAGGGTGATAAAAAAACTAATATATTGCTGAAAAACAAAGTCTGTTGAGAAATATCAATGTAAATAAAAAAATTATTTAATAGGGAGAAATTGGGACTTCTATATGGGTAGGCCCTTTGAGTATAACTTTATCTTCAGGAAAAAGCATAAACAACAGGGTCAGCAGCTAAAAGGTGGAGGCCGAGAGCTACCGCTCGCCCGGCAAGCACGTTTACGTGAATCCATAACGAGTACAAAAACAAACCTTCAAAAACTGTCGACTTATAAAATTATTATTTGTTGTAAATCTCTTGAAAACTACAAGAATATTTATATAACTTTTGATGATCTTCGAGATGACCTCCAAGTCGTCACCTGCAGTAAGGGCTGAGCCTTGAGACCGTACGTTAATACATGTATGGAATGTCTACATCATACATGTATAACTACGATACATACATACATGTATAGTTGTTATTTAATGCTCTTCGATTCTTAAAAATCTGTGAGATTATATATTTTGCTTCCACTATATAACCCATTGTTTTATACAAATTAAAATTGCTTATACTCACCAAGCACAATATACTTTGTATATCTGTACTTCCCTTGTATCATTAATAAGTTACGATATCAACATTATTGCATCTAACATATTTTCAAATGGTAAATATCTACAAATAAACATTTTTGGGAAAATGTTAATAACCAACATTCTTGACATAAGAACATGTTCCACGTCAGAATATCGAGAAAAATATCAAATTGTTAAAAAGTTGTTCAAGAAAGGTCACACAAGCTTAATAATTTCCTTCGTCCTGCTAGAAGAATCCAGTACAATAACAATTATTATTTTTAGATTAATTGGACAACCATTTAGACTGGACGGTCTCGCATCTTGCAGGTCCGCGTTCAATCCCTGACCATCCAAGTGGTTTGTCACCATTCCTTTCCTTGTCTTCTCCTAAATCCTTATTCCCATCCCTTCCAAGTGCTATATAATCGCAGTCTGAAGTATCAGGAGAAATTACTACTGTTTTCTCTTGTTAAATCTGTAAAATGCACTCAAAGAAAACAAATATTTTTAATATATAACAATGTAAGTGATGGGAACAAACAAGCGAAAATTGTTTGCCTGATATATATATATATATATATATATATATATATATATATATATATATATATATATATATATATATATATATATAAAAGACCAAAAGATTGTTGCAAAGATGCTATGGAATCCCAATAGCTGGAACTAAGCCACACGACTTAAGTTCAGGGGTTTTGGAGAAGGGGATTAGCGGGATTTTATTTGACGTCAGACTTTCGCCTGAGGGGATTACTACATGGAGACTCAAAGACGTATCTAACAGAGAAGATATTATGGGGGATTTGTAGAGTATAGTAATTGTTGAGAGTGGGAGAGTGACAGATTACTGTAGAGTTATTGAGAGAGAGAGAGAGAGAGAGAGAGAGAGAGAGAGAGAGAGAGAGAGAGAGAGAGAGAGAGAGAGACAGAGAGACAGAGACAGAGAGAAGGGGGGGGGGGGTTGAGGGGTGGGACGGGGCGAAGAAAACAGGAGTTAGCTGGTCATCGGTCTTGCTCCAACTGCACCACGCCTGTCAGGGGGGGCTTTTCTGAAGGCTGTTTCAAACCCACGCGTCGGTAGTTAACAAGGCCATTGGGAGGTTGTTAGGGTCCCAATTATCCGTCGTTGCCTTCCGGATCTTCCTTTGTTTAACATCTACCACACGCCACTTCTCAAATACACATGGTTTTCATTTGCAAGGCTGAACTTAACGCAATACGATCGACTGTTTCTTTGCTGTCAAACATTCATGAAAAAAGGCAAATGATCTTTTCATTTTAAAATTATCTTTTTTCCTTCCCTTTCTTTAACTTTTAATGATAACGGGGTCCAGAAACATTTCCTATGGGATTACTTCTGTCACTTGTATATCTCGGAAGCCAATTTCAATTATAGAAGTTCTTAAGATTCTGAAAATTAATTTCGTTCCCGAGACGAGTCTATCTGACCCACTGGTGATCCTGCTCTCGCTCGCTCGCAGTAAATACTTCCCACGCCAACCATTACCGGGCAAGATAACATTTAAGCACAATATGAGGCAGTTCATGCGATAAAGATTCTCTTCTCTCCTTCGTTCATGAGTTTATAATGCCATGTGTGTATAAAGTGACCGAACGGTCATTAAAACTAAAAACGGTTTGGACACCGAATTATTTGTGTTCTTGTTTTGCCTTTGGTGCAGCTGAAGAGGTTAAACAATTTCATGTTTAAAGTAAAGAAATACTCTAATCACTGTTCTATACAACTCTTTTTTTTTTTCCTACCGTCCAGCCCAGGTGGTTGGACTGGACGGCAGAACGACGGTCTCGCTTCATGTAGGTCGGCGTTCAATCCCCGATCTTCCAAGTGGTTGGGCACCATTTTTTTCCTCCCATCCCATTGCATATCCTAATCCTGGCCCCTTCCACTGGCTATATAGTCGTGATGGCTTGACGTTTTCTCATGATAATTACCTTCCCTTCTCCTAATAATGGTATTAGGTTGGGTTAATATGCTTCGGGGTACAGTGATACGGTGCTCTTGTGCTACTGTGCTACAGAGGTGCCATTGTATATTGTGGCACAGTTGTGCATTGTGGCACAGTTGTATATTGTGGCACAGTTGTATATTGTGGTACAGTTGTATATTGTGGCACAGTTGTGCATTGTGGCACAGTTGTATATTGTGGCCCAGTTGTATATTGTGGTACAGTTGTGCATTGTGGCACAGTTGTATATTGTGGCACAGTTGTATATTGTGGCACAGTTGTGCATTGTGGCACAGTTGTATATTGTGGCACAGTTGTATATTGTGGTACAGTTGTGCATTGTGGCACAGTTGTATATTGTGGCCCAGTTGTATATTGTGGCACAGTTGTATATTGTGGCACAGTTGTATATTGTGGCACAGTTGTATATTGTGGCACAGTTGTATATTGTGGCCCAGTTGTATATTGTGGCACAGTTGTATATTGTGGCACAGTTGTATATTGTGGCACAGTTGTATATTGTGGCACAGTTGTGCATTGTGGCACAGTTGTGCATTGTGGCACAGTTGTATATTGTGGCCCAGTTGTATATTGTGGCACAGTTGTATATTGTGGCACAGTTGTATATTGTGGCACAGTTGTATATTGTGGCACAGTTGTGCATTGTGGCACAGTTGTGCATTGTGGCACAGTTGTATATTGTGGCACAGTTGTATATTGTGGTACAGTTGTATATTGTGGCACAGTTGTATATTGTGGCACAGTTGTATATTGTGGTACAGTTGTGCATTGTGGCACAGTTGTATATTGTGGCACAGTTGTATATTGTGGCACAGTTGTATATTGTGGCACAGTTGTGCATTGTGGCACAGTTGTATATTGTGGCACAGTTGTATATTGTGGCACAGTTGTATATTGTGGCACAGTTGTGCATTGTGGCACAGTTGTATATTGTGGCCCAGTTGTATATTGTGGCCCAGTTGTATATTGTGGCACAGTTGTATATTGTGGCACAGTTGTATATTGTGGCACAGTTGTGCATTGTGGCACAGTTGTATATTGTGGCACAGTTGTGCATTGTGGCACAGTTGTATATTGTGGCACAGTTGTATATTGTGGCACAGTTGTATATTGTGGCACAGTTGTATATTGTGGCACAGTTGTATATTGTGGCACAGTTGTATATTGTGGCCCAGTTGTATATTGTGGCCCAGTTGTATATTGTGGCACAGTTGTGCATTGTGGCACAGTTGTATATTGTGGTACTGTTGTATATTGTGGCACAGTTGTATATTGTGGCACAGTTGTGCATTGTGGCACAGTTGTATATTGTGGCACAGTTGTATATTGTGGCACAGTTGTATATTGTGGCACAGTTGTATATTGTGGTACAGTTGTGCATTGTGGCACAGTTGTATATTGTGGCACAGTTGTATATTGTGGCACAGTTGTATATTGTGGCACAGTTGTGCATTGTGGCACAGTTGTATATTGTGGCCCAGTTGTATATTGTGGCACAGTTGTATATTGTGGCACAGTTGTATATTGTGGCACAGTTGTATATTGTGGCACAGTTGTATATTGTGGCACAGTTGTATATTGTGGCACAGTTGTGCATTGTGGCACAGTTGTATATTGTGGCACAGTTGTATATTGTGGCACAGTTGTATATTGTGGTACAGTTGTATATTGTGGCACAGTTGTATATTGTGGCACAGTTGTATATTGTGGCACAGTTGTGCATTGTGGCACAGTTGTATATTGTGGCACTGTTGTATATTGTGGCACAGTTGTGCATTGTGGCACAGTTGTATATTGTGGCCCAGTTGTATATTGTGGCACAGTTGTATATTGTGGCACAGTTGTGCATTGTGGCACAGTTGTATATTGTGGCACAGTTGTATATTGTGGCCCAGTTGTATATTGTGGTACAGTTGTATATTGTGGTACAGTTGTATATTGTGATACAGTTGTATATTGTGGTACATAGTTACAGTACCGCATAGTTACATAGTCACAGTTGCATTGTCACATAGTTACAGTAATAACCTGTCAGTGGTTCTGGTAGTTGGCTGTTGATGCATGGCTTCGTGGACCAATGGGGCATAGACTGACCCGGACGACGAACAACCAGACTATCAGCAGAGATATACTCACAAACACCACCACAATAATTGAAAGATACAGCGACATCAGAAGACTGAACATGGTTCGAGGTATTATACATAAAGCCAACCATGCCAGGCATCAATAGCCAACTACCACCAAATTACACTCTGCTAACTTCCACAGCTCGACGGAACACACAGAATACTGCACCAGTCCTCATGAAAACAGGAGTGTGACAATTGTTGTTTTAGATAAAGTTACTTGGAACAGAAAGTTCCAAGTAGCACGGGCTATGGTGAGCCCGTAGTGACCTTACTTGGCACAGGAACGGGATTGAAACTTGGGGAGAGTAATAAGACATACTGGAACTATAAATGAGGTGCTTCTTCTCACCATCTTCATCTGATCCTATTCACCTCATCCCCTTCACCTCATCCTCGAGTTCATATTATGCATCATCAAATTTGAAATCATTCAAGTTCTGCCTTTGACAATGTCAACAAGAGTTATCGAAACGCTTCTCTTAGCGTCAGGATAAATAAAACTGTGAAAATGAACTTTGGAGAGTTAAATTTTCAACTTCTTTATCATGTGAAGACAAATATAAGGAAAGTAGAGAAGATTCCTGCTAGACTCATTGATCTCATTCTTTCGGTCATATTCAATAATATATGCCTATAGGAAAGACTGCTACCAAAATATACTAATTATATATGTGTGTGTATGTGGTATGACAATTTTGACATCCATGCTACAGAATGTCCTGAACATTCCATAGGACAACTCAATGAAATCAAGTAACCCCTCCCTCTAAGATTCGGTGGCCTTGGCGTCCACACATCCTCCCAGATTGCTCTGCCAGCCTGCCTTCCCTACTTATATTGTACCGAATGTCCTCATAGGATGAATCATATCAGAACCACTGGGTGATTCGACAGGGATACACGATCCCGATTTTATTTAATGTCCGAATCATTGTGATACTGTTATGATCCCAGGAAGCCGAAAAACGAGTCTTCCCTTTGAAAATTATTCTATCAAGCCTGACCTGACTAGATGGTCGAAGAAATAAAGACGGAAGATACACGGGTAAAATAATTGGTTAGCTTAGATAAATACTTTAAGATAATGGACAGTGAATAAGAAAATAAGTAAATGACTTGACACAAGATGTGGAGAGTTTGGTGGAGGTGTGAGGCTCGCTTGAGAGGAGCTAGAGTTCAATTGAGTACCAGACATCGTGAGGGGAAGCCGCGCTCCGTTTGAGCTCCTGTCAGAGGGGATCCCCTAGTTGATATATCGTCAAGAGGAAAGAAGTGTGCAGACGTTCCAGCTGTGGAATCGAGCTGGGAACGTGTGGTCTCAAGTCCTATACGGCGAGGAGAGTTTGTGAAGCCGCCCAGAGACATTATCATGGGCCGTGGGAGCGCCCTCGTCAGAGGAAGAGCGCCCTGCAGGAGACCTTTTTGTGGTAAGCACAATTTTAACCGGTTTACAGTGATTGGCTATAGTTGATCGTGTGCCCAGCGATCGTAGCGAATTTTTATTGATACATTAGGCATGTTTTGATAAGGCAGGAAGCCTAAATAAGAAGACAGAGATGAGAGAGACAGCTGGAGAGACGAGCAGCATGTCCTCTCCCGTCGACTCCGGGAGCCAACTGACCAGCTGGTGGCGGAGGACAGCTTCCGGAGTGAGGAGCCGCCTGCCGGCAAGGCGGAGGATGGACCAGCCCAAACGGGATAATCCACACTCACAGCATGTGGAGAGCAGAGAGATGTTAGGTGTAAACAAATAGTGTGGTTTATTTCGTCTGTGTGTTTATAGAGAACCATATTTATTGGCGTATCAATGGCTTGCAGGTTTGTCTGGGGAAGGAGTTGCTGAGAACTTCGAAGCCAGCAGAGAGGGAGTAGTTGATAAGACTCCAAGGTTGTGGAAGGTACTGAGCTCTGTGGGAGAACAGCCATACAGTGAGGAAGAGAACCTCAAGCTGTGAGACGAGGAGTAGTGGAATGAAGTATCACATGTTTTTGTGATTCCAGTGGTGAAGCACCATTGTTGCTCAAGGAAGACTTCATGGTGTAGCAGCCTGGAAGAGCTGTGGAGGATCCTGCTAGATAAACCCGGAAGAACCTGATGATGTCAGGGTAGTGAGCTTCCAGATGTGGACGGGAAGTTCTTATTGATTACTTGTAGGGAGTTGGTAGTGTGTTTGGTTGTCTTTAGCGTGCAAGACGCAGTGAAAGGTGGGTGATTGTTTACCATTTTGTGCCAAGGAGTACTTATACTGAAGTATAGAGTCACAGTCGTAGGCAAACCTGCGAAACATATACATGTGTGTTCTAGGACTGATAGGGTGATTGACTGGACATTGTTGTATATCAAGGAATATTTATGCTGATATTTATGTCATTGCAGTTATTGACTGATTTTCCTTGTATGCATTTATGTATATGTATATATATTCTCTTGCTTATAGTGCAATATTGTCTCATGAGACTTGACCTACTTGGTGAGGTTGGTGGTATAAGTGGTGAGACAGCAGATAGGCTACCACTTGATAGGCAGATGACAGAGTCCTGATGGTATTGAAGTGCAACCCGACTACAATAGTATAGAGTGTTGGATTCATATTATTATACGTGTGTATGTATTGTGTATGTACCTTGTCCAGTAAATGTATTCAAAGTTGCCGGTGTTTGCCCATGTCCTAACGAGGCTTCCCAGAAAGTAGGTGAGAGAGAGAGAGAGAGAGAGAGAGAGAGAGAGAGAGAGAGAGAGAGAGAGAGAGAGAGAGAGAGAGAGAGAGAGAGAGCCAAGAACCACAGCTGTGGACAGGGTAGAAGGGGATAATAATAAGACAAAGGGGATTGAGGAGATCATACCATATAAAGAGAGAGTGGGAAGTCACGGCGGCTCGAGTGGGTGTGTGCACATGACAACAAGGCTAGTGTTGGAGCCACAGTCCCTAAACATGTGACGTTGAGCCCCTCTCCAAGTGCCAGAAGTGCTCAGAGTGATCTCCTGGTAAGAAGTAAGCACTCTCCAGGTTTTGGGATGGTTATCCGAAAGGAAAGACGACCAACAACAAACAACGACAAAACCAATCATATAACAATACCCTTGCGGTCCCAGCCCCAAATTGCTGCTGCTTCTTCGCTACACGCCCAACCACTTTGACTGAACGGTAGAGCGACGGTTTCGCTTCATGCAGGTCGCTGTTCAATCCCCGACCGTCCAAGTGGTTGGGCACCATTCCTTTCCTTATCGTCCCATCCAAAATCCTTATCTTGGCCCCTTCCGAGTGCTATATAGTCGTGATGACTTGTCGCTTTTTCAAGAGAGTTCTTTTCTCCGCGATACGTGGAGTTTGCAAGAAAGTTTTCCACTCGATGACTGCTCGATTTAGGTTCATCAAAAACACAAACAGCCCAGTAGTTGAAAAAATAAGCGATGCTGTGCTCGGCGCTGCAACGTCAAATATGGACAAAGCCTGCATCGGAATGGGGGTGGCCCCCATGCAGGGGACTTTTCGTATTTGAAATTGAAAAATCAATTCTCCAAAATAAAAATGACTTTTGGAGAATTAATTTTTCAAGTACCATCGACAGTGAAAAGAAAGAAAAATCGTGTTAGAATTATTAATCTTACCTTTTCGGTCATATTTAATAATAATATTATATTATATATATATTATATATTATATATTATATATATATATATATATATATATATATATATATATATATATATATATATATATATATATATATATACACTCACAATTTTCATTTTGCAAATTTGTCAGCCGTTGCAAAATGTTGCACAAGGCGGACGTGTGTTGACTTGTATTGCTCGCCGGCCAAATACGAATTCTTCCTGCAACTTTTTCACAGCAATAAAATTACTTTTCAAAGAATTCCTTTTAAACTAACTTTGTATTTTGCTTTTAAATAGCGTTTGTCCTTAGGTCTTTTTCGCCGTTAGTTTTATTTCACTTTCCTTCAAATGGAAGTTACCGGAGTTTACTACTTCCCAATATGGGTGCATATATATAACTAATTATAAATTAAATTACAGCTAAGTTGACCAGATCACACACTAGAAGTTGAAGGGACGACGACGTTTCGGTCCGTCCTGGACCATTCTCAAGTCGATCGACTTGAGAATGGTCCAGGACGGACCGAAACGTCGTCGTCCCTTCAACGTCTTGTGTGTGCTCTGGTCAACATACTTCAGCCACGTTATTGTGACTCATCGCCTGCATATGGAAATTACAGCTATTTCCCTCATATGATTCTATTTACGTTTTACAATTTTCTTTTGATTAGTTATTAGTTCTCGTCTTTAGCATTGCATGTTTTATGTCGAGATTTTCCTAGGCTAAGCTAACCTAACTTAGCTAAACCTACCCCAACCTAAATAAATCCAATCTAATATTAACCTAACGTAATCTAACCAAACCTTAACTTAACTTGAGAGCAAATTTGTTAAACATGAGCTGCCGTTAGTAAAACCATGTTTGGAATCATTAATTAATCTATGTTCTTCATGATGATGACGGATTGCTTTGTAATTATCAATTCAAGTAAATTTCCCACAATATATGTTAAGCTAATTGGCCTATTGACTAGACGAATTAGTCTATAATTTACTATCACTTCAAGACGATCTAGAAAAAAATAGGTTAGGAAATAGTCAAAAGATTGGCAGATGCAGTATAATGCTGACAAATGTAAGGTTTTGAGGCTAGGTAATGATGATAGAGTTACAAGATACGAGCTAGATGGTGTTGAGATTGCGAAGTCGGATTGCGAATGGAATCTGCGAGTTCTAATTAATAAGAATTTAAAGTCAAAACATCAATGCATAAATGTTCGTATTATGGCAAAACGGACACCGGCATTTATTTCTCGAAGCGTTAATAATAAATCACCTTGTTTTATTCTTCAGCACTATCCATTCTATAGTATGGGGACCAAAGCTGAACTGCATGATCTAAATGGGACCTAACCAGAGCAAGATATAGCTGAAGAACAACACCAGGGAAGGGTAGTATCAGGGGAAAGCGCCAAGCTATTACGACTATATAGCACAGGGAAGGGGTCAGAATAACGATATGGGATGGGACGATGGGAAGGAATGGTGCTCAACCACTTGGACGGTCGTAGATTAAACGCCGACCTGCATGAAGCGAAACAGTCGCTCTACCGTCCAGCACAAGTGGTTGGGCTAGAACAACACCAGGTGTCTTGTTACTAACGCTTCGATTAATAAATCCCAGTGTTCTATTGGCCTTATTACGAATATTTATACATT